>NC_090696.1:57447736-57750766 GCF_040954835.1 Lepisosteus oculatus
TGAATAACTCCATTCAGTAAAATGAATTGCTTATGCAGATATAGTTTCATGAGGCACTTATATTTTGATTTTGTCTGTAAAGATATTATCACTTTTAGGTTATAAAATATGCCATTAATAATACTGACTACAAAGAAGCTAGTTCACTGTTTTTGTACTTCTGTTTTACAGTAATTGTACTTCAGCTGAATGGATAACCCTTTTCCTTCTATATGCAGCATGAATTACATGAACAGCTCCGGGTATATTTTTTTTAACTGAAATTCAGTCAGTTTGGCTATTTTCATCAACACACTCAAGCAGTTCTCAATAGTAGCACAATGCAACAGACTTGTACTGTTGATATTGTCTGTTTTTGGTTGGAATTGATATAGATTAGGGGCTTGTGCATTGGTACGATTCATTAGTTTTGTGATATTTTATAAATAACTAGATTTGCAGCGGTTCAGGAAAGGGAACAGCTTGTAGACTCTTGTTTTGCTTTAATTAGTATTTGTGAGGTTACTAAAACTGCTTGCTAAACGATTTAGTATATGAATATGCCACAGGAGAGCTGTGTATTGTATGTTTAACTTTGAAACTGCTCTTGGGTTTTCTTTCTTGGGGCAGTATAAATTTATTTTAGGATTCTTCATTGTCCGTATCTGGATTACAACAAAGTTTTTGTTGGGGGGTGAGTATGTTTTTAGTCTAATGCTTCACAATCTCGGTAGCTTAAAGACCAGACATAGTGAAGCTTTTTTAAGAGAACACCTGTATTTCATCATCCTAATAGGTATGTGAAATAAACAATGTAGTCTTAAATACAAGAACAAGTAAAGGTTTATTTCAATTCCATGGCACTCGAAGAAGGCTCCACAGCCGAAACATTCTGTTTCTTTTCTTCTCTTTTCAGCTTGGAATAATAAAACTACTAGCAGAACCAATAAAACTACTAGAAGATTGATAAACTTCAATAATAAGATTAATTGACTTAAAAACTAAATGTTTCTATTAGAAAGGTGCAAATAACATCTAGTTATTTTACCCTAAGAATAAAGGCTTTATAGTAAATGTTTTTTTTCTCTTTCTGCATACAGTGCCATAGTATCATTTGCACGTCATTACAATCAAGCCACTGAGTGTGTGAACTAAGACAGTAATGTCTTTCTTATGTCATGTTACAGAAAACAAATATTATAATGCAGCTGAGAAATGCCCCATCAGCTTAATGGCTGTCGTTATGTCATATTTACATCAGAACATTTATTCACTTGCAGGGATTTTCTCATTAACACTGTTTATGATTATGCTTGGCAAACAGAAAGACACTGTAAGTCCCGTAGGCAAAGTAATTACAGGCAGGTTTGTATGGCAGCCAATACAGAGATAATGGGCAGTCTCTCAATGCATTAAACTGTAGTGCCAAGGGTTAGACAGCTACACCCACAATAAAGTCCAATTTCCAAGTCATTACTTTCTGTCAAACATATTAACAGTACATAAACTGATTTGCTTAAAGATTTGTGGTTCTTAAACATATTGTAAAATCCAAATTTCATTTTTACAGTCATGCAGTAGAGGTCAATCTTTCTAGGTGAAAATTGCAGACGGTTTGGATTTGTTCAGCCAGCAAGTGTGGTGATCTGATGACAGGCTCTTTGGTAAACATTAAATTGTGAACACAATACAAGACTTGGACTCCCGAAGATAAATTTTGTAAAAGTGGCTATGATCCAGAGAGGGAAAGAGAATAAATGTATGGAGTCACAATGTATATATGCATTTAAGTCTTTGATACTTGGGTGTGGCAATAGCAATGAAAGAATGCACAAATTCATGTCTGACTGGAAAAAATCCAGTTTTTTATTTAAAACAGAGCCTTGAAGAACAAGAACTTATGAAAATGTTACACAGTTTCTATTTTCACCCATTAGTTTTTTTTTCGTCAGATCTAACTATCATTTAATTGATTCCTTATGCTCAAAGCTGGATTCAACTTTAATCACTTGAAACTGGAGCATGAAAAATAATTTGTTATGCCAAGCTATTTATCCCACATGTCAGTGAAAATAAACTATTCTGAAAATAGATCTATGCTGCCTTTTGCGATGGCACAGCATTAATAACGTTACCGTTAGATGGAAGTTAGAAATGCTGTACATAGCCAAGAAACGATTTTGTAATGACCCCCACTTTACTCTCATGCTTAATATAGTTATTAAATCATTTACTACCATTTTAATTGATTTTAGGTGAAAGATCCTTTTATTGGGGAACAATATATTTCCCACAGACCATTGTATTTAAAGCAACTAATGTAAACGCCCATTAGACAAGTAATTCATACGAAAATAAGTCACCCGCAAAATAAACAACGTCTACAATAAAGCACCTCATTGTATAATACAGAAAGCCATCGAGAAGGTTAGATGCACCTGGGAGATTACTTGAAGTTAGATGTAATACAACTTCATTAAAATAATATAGACTAGAATAAATTATGTCACTAAATTAAAGCTTGCATATCGTGGTAGTCTTCCAGCTTGCTACTATTATATATATATACTATATATATATACTATTTCTGCAATTTCCCTCACGGGATCAATAAAGTATCTATCTTATGCTGCTCATTACACTAAACGTTTCCGTTTAAACTGACCCAATTTTATATAATATCGTAATAAATAATTGCATAACTTAATTTCAAAACACAAAAACATATTATCCATTTCCCCAGGCTTTATTTCCTTTTAATCGAGCAAAAAAAAACTTCAGGGCAAAATACGCTAGACCTCAAGTTTCTGAAAGTGAAGAATTTAGTTGACCTAATGCCCAAGAAAAAAGAACAGCAGCTCGAAAAGTAAGCCTGATTTTTTATCTTTTAAACCTGCTGTTTTCAGCCGTCTCACTAATACTCTCAAATGCACGATTATCTTATTCTCTATAATGCAATTTAATGTTTCAAACCGTCGATATTTCGCCTAATAACTTAAAATGCTTTAAAATGTCGTTAAGATTCTGAAAACGGTTTTGAGCTATCAGATTATCATATTATCATATTTATCATACTATTATATGATAGTAGATTAGCAGCAGCAATAGTAGCAGAACCAGATGATGATGATGATGATGATGATGATGATGATGATGATGATAAATAAGAAGAAAAATAAGGTTTTTGTCTAGAAAAGGAATGGCACCAGCGCTAGCAACGGAATGGAAAGAGGGGGCGGTAGAAACGTAGAAACGTGGAATCTAACCTGGAGAAACGTAAAGGCAGTGCTTGCCACGGACTATCGCTCTGGTCTCTTGGTCTTTCGAGGCATAATGACGATTAATTCATGAAGTGCCTCTTTCAGTTCATTTCATTCACAAAAACAACAATAAGCAACAGATGCGAAGTGCAAACACAAAATAAAAAAGACGAATATTAACGATACTGAACAATCTATCCATGTTGTCTTTACCTCTTGTGCAGGCAGGTAAATGGTTAAGCGTCTATGAAACACAAGAAATACTCCTAGATTACATGAACAATAATTAGAGATGGAAGGGCTTAAGATCTGGCAAAGTGCTTCCATAAAGTGCATCATTTGGCCCTGAGGAAAAGAAAAATCAAGAAAAACGAGCATAAAAATAAAGCATGCGTACTTCACTTGAACACAGAAATGATAGCAAACAATGTTTTAAAAAGAACCTGATTTTAACGAGGGAACGTGAATTGACCTTTATTTTATATTGTACACAAGCATGGTATCAGATACACAGAACTGTATATATACAAACTATTTTTTATTACTAATACCAAAGTTATATTTAAATAAAGTCATCGCTTAGTGAAGAAAGTGAAAATATAGGCCCAAAGATGTGTTATGATTGCGTCAACTTCTTAATCACTCTGAAACTCAACACTGAGGTCATTGACGGCCTTTTTTCATAAGTAGGAAATGACAATATTAATATATAGACTTGTTAAAATATATATATTAAGAAATAAAGAAAAATCTGGAAGAGATTTCATGAATAACACAATGGAGATAAAGTTTAAAACCTGGCAAACTTTGCTACTGTCAGCAGTTGAATTTGTGCAAAGTGGTTGATGTGGTAATTAAGAATTTGGTGAGAGCTTGGTCAGGTCACCTCCTTTCTCAGATCAGAGCACCATCAGAAATTCTTTCAAGTGTCCTTCTGCGTCGCCAAAGATGACAACAGCAAATCGATAAGTGCCTGAAATGAAAGAAGCTGCTGGCTAGCCCCCGAGGCAAAAGATTTCATAGCTCCAGCCTTTTCTGAACTTCTAACATTCCTTTGCACCTTCTTTGTGAGAAAAGAAGCCTTTCATTCTATTCTCCTGATGAAGGTAAGTGTGCAGTTAGTGTAACAACATGCTTCCAAGATGCTTTCGTTTCTTTTAGATATGACTAGACAAGTCTTTGAGGCTAAGCACAGTGTGCAGTGATTCACAATACGCTTATGTGCAGAGAAGCGGTGCTCTTTTTAATATTTTTATATATTTTAGCAAATTTACAAGGGTTGTTTAAGGTATGATGTAAGTGATCTAGAGTGTGTATATATACAACTCTGTTAAACATAAAATAGACAACGGTAGCGTGAGCAGTACTTGTTTATGCCGCTTCAGTTCCTCTGTGTAAACAGAGGGCGTATGTAGAACAAAAATTTAACCTGTTTATCAATCATCCGCTTTTCAGATTTGCTAATGAGTCCAGCTGTGATTGAGCATATATGGCTGTTGCGCGGATGAAAATAGGAAACCTTCCGAAATTATTATTCATACATGTAGAGGCAATCTTATTAAGATAAAAAGTTAATCACCTAGAAGCTGAGATTAACATTAACTAGGGTGTTTGTAGGGGTAGGCTAGTTATAATACCAGAAGATAAAATACCGTCGGTAGAACAAATTTACATCTTTACGCTTATAAAGGTATGCTGTAAACAATCAAATCTATTTCTAACCTGCTTCTGTCTGCGCAGATTCTGATAATATAAAAATAAATCAATTATCCACGAAATGCCGATAGATATTATTACATGTATTAAAATATTTTCAATACTAGAAGTTAATTGTTTTGAAACGCGAATGCCACCCTGTTCTATATTGTTGAACATCAAATTTTAAATATATATGTCTAAAATGTAAATATAAATATCTACAATGAAGACATTATGCCTATATGTAATTATGTCTAGAAAAAATATATGTGTGTGTATGTGCGAGCGTTCAATGATTCCCATCTCCCTGCCTGGTGTAAAAAGTCCCCTGTGATTGTGTGCATTAATTAGTTGTTTAATGGGAGTATGACTGAAAATGTAAAAGAAGGATTAAGAGCGTGAAACGTACGTCCAGCTCATTTGGCTCACTCGAGATGCGAATGAAAATCACTCTGTATCTTATGTTTCTTTACAGCACATTTGCATTTCCTACCAGCTGCTCACTTCAGCTGCACAAACTATCTAATTTAATACATTTTCCAGAGAAGACAAAGAGTTCCCTTATAATTTAATATGTTATATTTTGAAATAAATCAAGATATTATTTTAGTCATAGTAGAACAAATGCCAAATTGCAATAAATATAAAGTAATAAAATATAATTTAACTAGTGATGCAACTTTGCATTTTTGTTCGTTTTTTTAAACCATATTTTAACACATAAACTAAAATGACTTTAAAACACGATCTAGTGTTTTATGAAGTAAGTTGATTAAAATCTGTTCTGAGATATATATATGATTATATAATAATAATAATAATATGTTCACCAGTCCTGTAGGAAATGTACATTTGAAATTTACAAAAAAGTATTGTCTTTATTTCGAATAACGCTCGAAGTGTAAATTTTGTAAAGGAAAACTTGTTATAAAGTAATAGAGAGAAACACGGTCCTAAAATCCCCCCAACGTATTAAAACACTGCTATGGATCAAATCTAAGACAAATGATCAGTGCAATAATCTAAAAACCTCTATTGTGGTTTCTGCTGTTAAAAAAGTATGGTAGACTAGTCTTGAATGAAAATTCTTGATGAAATTCACACTTCAAAGATTATGGAAAGTGTTAATAGCACGTTACTCTCATTAATTTAAACATGGAAACTGGTGCTACATCTATATTAAGCCTATGAATTTAATTTGTAAATGGGCAGACAAAAATGAATGAAATATCAAAAATGTTATATATTATTTATATTGCTATATTGTATAAGGACCTATATAGATGAACATTTTTATGATTCAGTGCAGCCAGGCTATAATAATACTATAACTCACATCCCCCACACACCCATACGCACATACTTTGAGGGGGAAGAAAAAAACGTGCGTCGCTAGAGTGTGCTCTGGTGAAAAAAAGTTGTAGCTGAAGACATTCTAAAAAGGATGAGAATGACCTGATGATGTGACTTCGGCTCTGCCAGGTTCACTTTAATTCCGTTGTAACTAGAGGGCTGTTAGAATCTCACTTGACGTCACGACTTTTCTCAGAGTCGAGTAAGACTGAGAGCTACGAGGAGCGCACCACAACATTTAATCTGGGACCCGAACGAAAAGTTTATTCCGGTAATTGCGGATGTATGACTTTGATTCAGTTTTATCTCCGGGGCAATTAAAGGGTGTCGTTTTGGATTTTTAAGCAGTCAACCCGAATAAAACTCGCCAAAAAAGAAGCTGCATAGCTATTCCTGGTAAGTGAAGAGGCCATCCTTCCTGCTATGTGAGACAATGCAAGTCAAGGAATTCGTTCCACTTCTAAAAAGCTTCTCCATGTATGATTTGTAACTGTGATCTCCGTTTTCGTCACTGTTTAAGTTTCAAAAAGAAAATGATACGTGATTTATTGAAATGTTTCACCTTACAAGTTTTTGATGATAATGATGTATTTTATGTATTAGAGTAAAAAGAGGATGCGACTTTATGATGCCATTCCTGAGTAATTCCCAGTTCTCCTGCAAAGTGCAAACCTTCAATGTTAATAATAATAATAATAATAATAATAATAATAATAATAATAATAATAATAATAATAATAATAATATGCATTTCGAAACTGTTACTAACATTATCCTTGCACACCTGTGCAGCTAAACAGCGAAAAGACAAATTCCTAATACAAGGAATTGTACATGGCCAATAAAGTGATCTTAAAATAGTTTTTATTATTACTATTTCATGAAAATCTAATAATGCGACTTAAAGGCCTTTGTAATATAAATGTTACGCATCGTCGTTTTTTTAAAAAAAACGATATGACAAGTAAACAAAGTTTTCTATCTGCATTTTATATTAAAATCATTTTGTTTCAATTAAACTTATATTTACTGCAATTTTCTGTATTCAATTATTAATTGATATCACTCTTTGTATTATGAATGTGAACCTCTTTATTGACTTTAGGAATTCCTCCACGATTGGTCCAAATTGTTATGCATACAGTAACTAAAAAATGGTTAACCAGCTATCATTTGTTTAGTTCTACCACGGAATCCCCTGTTTTCTTAAAGAAAATCATGAAATTGATTAAATCTATTTGAGCATTTCCTAATTCTTATTTTTCTTATTAAAATCATACATATGTAGATACAAATGTTTTGTCAGGTTATTATTATAAGTTGCTAATATAACTAATATCCATACTACATGACTTGGTGCCATGACATACTCCATTATTTACTTGGACGTCCTAAATCAAATTATTTAAATATTAAATGTATTTAAAAATTGAACAACGTAAACCGTATGGGGCCATAACTTTAAACAATATTAAAAGGAACAAAAATATCAGACTTGCAGCAGATGTAAACTGCCTGTTCTTTAATGTTACACTGTGTTCTGAAGGCCTACCAGGCTGTTAAATATAATCATAAGACGTATCTGAACATCATCATTAAGTGCGTTTATTTAAATCTGTTACTACTGTTTTTGTTAGGTTTTATAGTTATATGGTAAATGTGTTGTATGTAAGAAGAAAAAAAAACGAAAATGAAAAGTTCTTCCAAAGGGAGTGTCAAGTAATATGAATGCACAAAATAGTTTGAAATGATTTGGAATGATCCTTCTTTTTCCATTACAGTACTTGGAGCAATGGACCTTTAGGTTAATCTTCTGGAGATATGATACACAATATTGGTGATGGGATAACATGACGCTCTAAAAATCGTATGTAACCTAATAGTAAACACAGAAGGATCTACCGGAATAAAGAAGATAGCAGATTCGTACAATGCAGGCACATTAAAAAGAAAAGGAGAGAAAAAAACGATTAACAGCATGATAACATGCAAATTTCTATTTTAAATTATCATAAGTAAACAGTGGAAGCCTGGACTAATAAAATCCCATCTGTGTTACTTCATATCGAGTTAGTATAGAGCTGTGATAATGAATTTTGTAATATCCCACCGACAGACATCTCAATCAGACACTAATCCTGTGATTTTACTGCAGAATCACTAAACTCGTATCAGCCAAAATGCTGATCTTTGGCATAAACACTGGTCCAAGCCACTGCGCCGTATTAAGCTACCATACTGCACACCACATATATCACTGACATGAAATGTTGACAATGGTAAACTGACTACCATTTAAGGGATTTAAGAAGAATCACAAAAATAAAAAAGGACATTCACAGAACACGGTCTTTTTAGTTGGACTACTACTAGATGCAATGTAAAACGTTTTATATCTTTTTTTATATTTATTTAATTAAATTTATTCACAGCCTTGTGCAAGAACTAAATGACTGCTTAGTGAAATCGCTTCATGTAAATTAATGTCATTCACTAAAAGAGCTCAGAAAACTGTTCTGATACACAGTCTTACTGGGCATAACAGATGTAATGTATTTTATCAGCAAATATCTGCTTTCTGAGTTTCAAATCTGTGGGAGAGTTTTTTTTTCGTATGCACAAACTGTTTCGAAATACATTTGCAGAGATCATCATTATATATTAATTCAAATGTTTTGTTTGCATTTAAACAAAATAACTTTCTTGACCAAAAATGATTGTTCTGGTTTTCAATCAACAATAAATGTTTTTATAAGTCTTCTATAATAATATTACAAATGCAAAACATTAATAAATACAGTTCACTTATGCCACACTCAACGCTTTTAATACACTCTTTTTCAGAAGCCATAACGAAAAAATGGATTCGCATTGCAGGAAGCTCGTCCCCACTTGTGCCCAGCTAGGTAAGTATAGGCCCAGTTAAAAGCATTCTTGATTTCGTATTAGAATTTTTTTTTGTGGCATTGAGATTACGTATATAAAAGGTATTATTTGTACAAAAAAAGTGTATTATTTTTGTTAAAAGGTGCACTGCTCTTCTTATTATTTACTGTCATTTATATTTCTGTCCTCCAACTCCACAGGAGTGCAGTCTGCAGTGCAAAATTTGTTTGCAAAAGACACTGATATGAAGAAACCAGAAATACTATCCAGTGAAGCATCAAACAGCAAAAAAGACAGCAAATTGTTTACTAGACAGCACCAAGTTTTAAACGGTAGGAAAACTGAATCTTAGCAGTTGCTGCTCAGTCTAAGAGAAATGTCTATGTATGTCTAAATAAAATGTTCCTGTTATGAAGCTACTACAAACTGCAAACCTTTCATCTGAAGTTAGGGGGTATACTTAATACGTTTAAAATTGTATTACAATGACCCCTACTGGTAGGAAACAGAGATGCATGCTTACCCCCTGATTGTATCTTTGTAGCAGAACTTCTCCTCTATACTGATTATTTTTCATTTTCTAAGTGCATTTAAATGCATTCAAAAAGATGGGTGCTTTTGTAATCATTTTCTAGATGCAGAGATACATCTATATTTGATTATATCAGTTCATTGTTACTTTGGAATACTTTTGATTCAATCTTTATCGAGATTTTGGATCCTTTTTTGGATAAATTTTGGATAAATGCAATTTATTTGATGGATTTTATTATTTAATAAGACAATTTAGGAACGTAGCCTTATGTCGAATTCAAAGCGCCTAAACATACAAAGATGTAAATAAACGAATAAGTAAAATAAGTCTTATTTTCAGAACGCGGCAATTCATTAAAAACAATAAAATTATATGCAACGTTTGAAACTATATATGTAATCATATTTCAGACTACGTTTTAACCTAAACTATGCCTGGAAACAAAATGAGAAAGAAATAAAAGGATATGTATAAAAGGGGCAATTTAAATATAAATTTGAAGAATACTACTGGCAATTTATAGACACGAAAATCAAATGACAACGCTTCTGAATATATTTATCTCACCTTTAGGAGTCACGGAGCGTAGATGCGTACTTTCTGCAAAGGAAATCAAATCTATAATAATAATACGGAAAATAAGAAGTCTAATGTTTTTTTAGGTCTTTGGTGTAATCGGACTTCCTGTCCCACTTAACATGTTTTGTTTTCTAATACTGTACATAACGTTTCTGCAAAACTTTTCAAAAGACCTATCTGGTGACTTCTTTCCGAAAACTAAACAGAATACTGGTCAGAATACTAGAAGAAACACTCTCTAGAGTCATGACGTTCGTTCAGCAGGCACTCGCAACACATGGATATGTTTTATGATGTCAAATTGAATTTGATTTTAGAAGTCATACAATTTTGCAAATGTAGATTTCTTAAAGTTTATTGATGCTTTCACGCAAATATTCATCAGCCTTTAATCTTTGGTTTGTTGAAGATCATGGAGCTGTGTGAACACCAGAAGATGGAAACTTTCGGGTTTTTTTTTTCTGTTTAAGCAGAATTCTCCTGTAATCTTAACAGAACGAAATGTTTACCTTCAAGATTGTTTCGAAATGTTCGAAAATCTTTAATGGAAGATAGGCAGATTAAATAATGTCCTCCTATGAACCAGGAACAAAACAAACATCCGAGTATAGAAAAACCTAAGTGAGTTGCTTGCTTATTGTCGATCTATTTTCCACCGCGTGTATAATATATGCAGCAGTTGTTAGATTGACTCCAGGGAAAACTAAATGTATAATGAAAGCTTATTCGTGAGGAGGCATATACTAATGGAACAATTTGATGTCTTCTTAATCCTATGTAAAAAGCTTTGTCGTCTTCCTAATATTGACTGAATGGGTAATTAATGGCTCTTCATCGTGGAGAATACCCAGTAATCCAGAATAGAGAAAGAAATCAAGCTAAAGGCAAAATAAAAAGGGTAAGGTCCAGGATTGCTCGGATGTATTGCGATTTCCCGAATCAGCACGTTTCCTCTGATTCGTCATTCAGTTGCTTGTCACCTTTACATACCTGACTTTTTATTGTTCGGCTATATATATAACACTGTGTCATTTTCATAGTTAAAAAAGTGTTTTTATCCTTTCGCAACATACATTTCTCTTAGACATTCAGAAGTTGAAGCAAATTCAGTATTGATGTTGTCAGATGACTGTCTTTTAAAGAATAATTCACAAGGGAAATAAAAGCTCCATCTTAGATTATAGGTGGGTATTTCTGGATTTATGTGATTTACACGATTTACAGTAACCATGACAACTAATGCTGTGTTAGCTGTCCCAGTGCTAGAGAAACAACTGGTAGAGTTTTAATCCAACTAAACGGGTTGCTGTTTCCCTTAGATGATACACTCAGTAAATAGTTTTTGAAAAAGAGATTTATAATTTCTTATAGAACTTGACAGATGTACAGCTGCGACAAGAACTAACCAAGTAACTAAAATTACGGTCTCGAGATGTCAGAAATGCGTCTTCAAAAATGGGAATATTTAATGATTTGTCATTTTCAAGTTTTTTTTGTGTGTGAAATGTATACCTACACATTTACAGTTTCAGTTCTAAGGAATTTTAATTTAGCTGTTTTTAAACAAGTACTAATATATTCAATAATGTATTCTATCAATTTACACCCACCCTTTAAAAATGAAAGATTAAGCAAAACGAGTTTCCTTTCTTTTCCTTTAATGTGTAAAATTAGATTAAAGAAAAAATCGTTTCCTTCCAATATTCCTCTATAATATAGTACACCTGTACAGTAAATATAGCTCACATAGCACAATTTGTGTCATAACTATTGCATTAAAATCGACGGCATATAACAAAACAAAAAAATATTATTTTACTTATATTTATATTTATTTAAATACATAGTGTTGTTTTTTTTTGTTCACATAGATTTTATTCATTTAGGTCATCAGTTCTCTGAGCTACAACAATTAAAAATGACAAATTATGAAGAGTTACCATAGTGTGAGTTTCTGATTGACTTGAACAGAAGAAAAAAATGATTGGAGTAGTAATGGAAAAACATAGATAAATAAATTAGACAAATGTGTAGTGATACCAGGCTGGATTTTATAATCTCTCTCTCTACCCGTATCTCTATCCCAGAAGACTGCAAATGAGGTGTATATCAAGGGTTTCTGCGGGATTAGCTCAATGGCGTATTAGTTACCATATGTTTGAGGACATGCGTATAAAATTGCGCAGCAGTTTACAACGCTAAAATAAAGGCAGCGGAGGTATGGGGACTGGTTCTATTACAAAGACCTAAAGGGAGAAATTGGGAAAATCTTAATGAACTGATGCAGATGTCAGATTTAGCATTTCAAAAAAGTATTAGATCACCTATACAGTATGTGCAAAGGCTATGCAGCCTGTTAAAAAAACTTAACATTGAAGGTATATGTAAAATCTAAATACAAAATTAAAAATGCGAAATTCAAAGCTATGCGGGGTTTGCTGCATAATTCTGAATTCCTATGTTGTCCTTAACACATAAGTGAAAAGCTCAGCAGGAATATACTATTTTCACTTTTTAATTGTTTGATTTTTTAATTTATCCATACTTTTCTACAAACTCGAAGCTAAAACAATAAATATAGCCTATTTATTTAAACATTTTAATTGACTGTTCAACATCCTATGCTGTTTAGTAATATCATAACAATTGCTAAGGGCATATTCTAAACAAATTCTTCTTTGCTATCAATAAGAATAAGAATAAGAATAAGAATAATTTGACAAATGCCCTATAAGAATTTTTTTTGTTGTTTTTTTTTTGTTTGGTTGTAAAGCTTATCTTAATATACATTGTTACATTCTTGTGCTATTTTTGAATGTCGGGCTTAAGTTGTGTAGTAGACCTATATGAATCTACAGCAAATAGTGATTTTTAAAGGCCGTGAATTATGGTCATGAGGTGAAAAAAGGTGCCACTCTTAACCAGTCTATAAAAAGTACACCAGTCTATAAAAGTAGGTAGTAGCAATTCAAGTAGTGGTGATAGTATTGTAAAATATAATCACTTAAAGCCAGCTCAGTGCGCTGGATTCTCTTGACTTATAGGTCAACTCCTAAAATGTTAGAAAGGAAATATTTACTTTGCGTTTATGCTTTATGATCTTGAGGGAATTACAGCAAATTCAATGAGAAAAAATGCTAAAACTCCTTTAAACCCCCTGTTTAAAAGACTTAAGCAAATGAGAGTCTTATCAGATTAGAAAGCACTACAAATATAAGAGCATTGTCTCCATCGAAACGCTGTGGGGTCTGAGGGGGAGATTCTCTGCCAAATCTCAGGGATAAAATACGTAATTTAAACACCAGATAATGAGTAGGATCTGAATTAATTAAAGTTGTTAAGTTTTGAATTTCTAAATTTTGGACAATCACAGTTCAAAACCAAGGTAAGTCATGTTAGATATATCTGTCAAATCACAGAACAGAACACAGATACGTAACGGACTTTTTACGTTTAAAATAAACTTTATTATTCATTTCTGTTAATCCATCAAATACAATTTTGCTAAGCAAGACGAAAATACACCTTCACGGTCAATTCAATGTAACAGATACGTTAGATGAAAGATTAATGCAAAGCAATCAAGCAGGAAAATAAGAATTCTCAAGTATAAAAAAGTCTAACCACGAAAAAGTGAAAAAGACCACAGAAAGACACACGAACTGTGCATTTGTATTCTTGTAAATATTTACAACTCAAGATGCGACGCCATTAGAATGAAGAGCACCAAGAAAGGACAGTGACAAATACAGCACATTGGAAATGAGCAACATTTTGTTCTCTACAAATTACCTTAAAAAAGCTTCTATCAGAAAGATCTATTAAGGGTATTAGCATCTTTATCATTACAATATTATGAGTTTTAGTATTATTGAATGGCTAAGCATTTTAAAATAAGTAGATTCTTTTATATTTTGAAATCTGTGTTGTTGTTACATGTAATTAGATGTACGCCTGTATCGCCCTGTTGTTTAAAAAATAACACAATGACGTATAAAATGTATAAAATCCAAAGGCTACAGGTATCTCAGTTAATCTGTCCTTCTGTCCCAGACTGTACTGGTTCTGTCTTCTTAATAAACCTTAAGATTAACTTTTTCAGACCCTAAAAAATCGTTATTTTAGGTAAGTCTGCATCACCCACTGTAACATCTTGACTGAAATAAACCCTCTAATAGACACGATTTCAATTTTACATTCAGATACAAACTGCTGAGCTTTGTATATAGATTAGTTTGAAGAACATCCCTTTTCAGTTTTTTGAAAAACAAATAGCAATCATATGTGATTGCTATGAATATTTGCATTGCATATTGACAGCGGTTTAAGAGCATATATTTCCTATGCTAAATGACAATATAGAATAAAGTTACATTTCTCCGTTTTATATAGGTCTGTTTTTCGTTTTGTTACCATGAGATAACACATAATAAGCTACAATTCCAACAGTTATATGATTGATGCTTACTACTTCTATAATTTCTAAAGTTTTTCAACATGAAACAAAAATTGAAGATTCTCCAAAGGGGCTTTCAGTTGCATTGTGGGAAGTGTATATTCTCTGCCTACACATGTCTATTAGGCTTGTATTAGAGACAAAATAAGCTCAGCCCTATTGAAAGTCATTGGCAACTGGCTGTCGTTATCCCCCGAGTTCCCGCTCACCGGTTGGCTGGAAGATGAGTCTTTTCTGAATTTGACAGTCTGTCAAAGAGTGGGAGGCCTTTAGTGACGTCAAAGCCTAGAAAAGTGGCTCCGATCAACTGAAGGGGAACTGGGAACAGCTGAAATGAACAGCGCATTAGTGTGTGCCTGTGGATTTTATATCATCTACCTGTCCCTGTCACTCTGACACTACTGCCACTAACAGTGTCAGCCAGGATATTTTTATTTGCCTCAGCTCCCTCCAAAAATCTTTATTTCCTTCTGATACTGATAATACTGGTAGGGCTTTATTTTAAGACATCTTAAGCCGTTTAAGTAGAGCTGTTCAAGTTATTTATTGGAGGGGCTGCACCGCGTAAATCTTGATACCACAGATTTTCTCCTTTTCTTCCCGTCGGACGCTTTGGTGGCGCTAAGGAACTTAATCTGTTTGAAACACCGAATCTTTCTCTCGCCTATCGATGAACTCTATGAAGGATCCATTGAATTTGGACCATCTATCCGGGAATAAACTAATTTCTCCACACCAAACAACATTAACTATGGCTTCTAGTCTGCAACCTTTGCAGCGCTCTGTAGAATCCAAACACCGACTGGAGGTACACACTGTGTCAGACACCTCCAGTCCGGAATCTGTAGGTAAGATTTTGCGTTAGACTGTTTTCTGTTGTTGTTTTCCTAATGAAGTTGAGTGCTGCATCTTTCTGCTGGTTTAAAATAGACGCCTCCTAGCGCCTTCACCTTTTCTGATTGAAGACTGAGGAAGTAGTTTGTCTTTTGTGCTTCAGTTCAGAAGTGGGTCAGGCGCTTTAAGTGTTTGTTAGTCTCGGTTGTATCTATTTTAATAAAATAAGTATATGCATTTTATAAAGATCACTTTTCATTTGGTTGATAATGGTTGTGTAAAAAAAACCTTGATTCTATTAGAAAACTATTTGTTTTTTATCACTATTTTGTTAAATACTGTTGAACAGTTTACTTTAAACATTTCACATCTTACATATTTTGTCGCACACAAACGCGTAATGCATTTGCGTTCTTTTATATGTCCTTGATGCAGTGAGTAATTGTTTAAGACATTTGTTTCAATGACAGTGACCGTTCTGAATATTATTTTAAACAAGCCCAAGAAAAATGGTAATGATTGACATGAACAATAATATCACAAAAAGTGTGCATATAATGAATACACGTATCGCTTCCGTTTTCGTGTACAAATCAAGAAAATTCTATTTTTATTCTATTAAAATCATTAGGTGAAAAAAAACATTGTGGTCCTATTTCATTTAATTTTGTCTTGATAACTTTTCTTCTCACGATTAAAGACTGCCTTCTGCTTTCTTTTCTCCTTGAAGTAAATTTACATTTTGTTAGTTTGTAGTAAGGTTTTATGAATGAATGAAAAATGGTAGTTTATTCACCACTTACAAATTCGATTTCAGTAGTGGTTATTATTATTATTATTATTATTATTATTATTATTATTATTATTATTATTATTATTATTATTATTATTATTATTACAGATAAAGAAAAAAGCCAGAGTAAAAACGATGACGCTTCGGATGATCCTTCAAAAAAGAAAAGACAGCGACGGCAGAGGACTCATTTTACTAGTCAGCAGCTACAAGAACTGGAGGCCACGTTTCAGCGAAATCGGTATCCAGATATGTCAACCAGAGAGGAAATCGCTGTCTGGACCAATCTCACAGAAGCACGAGTCAGGGTACGTGAAACAAAAGGATATTAAACATTCTAATCTGGTTTCATTTAAAAGCATCTCATTTGCTGTGAGGTTCTGGTTCTTGGAAACAGCTAATTGAAATTTTCAGTGTATGACTTAACTAGTGAATGTATGTTAATTTATATTTTTTTGCATCTTGAATTAAAACGTAAGGAATCATCTTATTTGTCCTTTTATTTACAAAAGTTGTAGAATCTATAGTTAGGAAACAGTTACAATGTTATGTTCCGCTTCAATTATACGTATCATATATATTGTATGCTTAAAATACCAATTCTATATTTATCGATATGACATCGATTAATTAAATTTATAAGTTTTATTTATGACTTGTATTGTTCAGCTGTGTACTATAAATTTTAGGGCATACTTCTGTATGGAATTGTCACGAAGCTTATACAATTTATTGTAAGAATGTACAGTTGATTTTTAGAGTAATTGCTTGACATGAAAGACATATGTATATACTTGTACACACACAGAATTGCGGAATACGTGTAATTAAAAACAAACTGTCTAATAAAAAATGAAAATGAAAAGTCAAAATTTTACACAGGAACGTATAGTCATGGTTTTTATCGAAATTCATAATAGATTAAATTTACTAAATTACTTTGAGGATTAATGATGCAATTCATGCATAATTATATACTATTTATAATATGCTAAATATATAAATGATCAAGGGCCAGACTTAATTTGAAATACCATTTATGACTCGGTGACTGATTTAAATTCTGTTATCAGTTAACAGTGACGCAGGTACAATGGATTTATTTTGTGACTATCGGCGTTTAAAGTAGCCTATCTTTCAAGCTAACATGAATGTCTCGGGCAACAAAGGAATACACATCCTGAGAACCCGCAGGACGATATCCAAGTGACAGTTCAGACAGAAGGATGTGTATTCGCATTCCTGTAGAACGAAATGAGATTGTTTCTTGGACGGGATAAGACGCGTAATTAGATCCTCATTAACGCCTTGGAAACTAACAAAACTAGCTGCGAAGAACACCGTAGGGTTTGTTTTAGAATGGTACTAATAAATAAAATCAAAACAAGGTGAAAATGACTGTCCTGGCTTTTTGTTATGGGGATAAACCTTATAATGGACGTCTTCAATATATAATATTACAATAAACGTTTTCTCTCTGTATATAGTATATGCATGTCTAAATTGAAATTTGTTTTGTGGTTTATTTAGGAGGTACAATTTCATTAATACAAAGCATATACATATAATGGTGCACTGCTTTTCACTAAACATGTTTGCATGTTCTAATTAATTAATTAAGCTCTCAATGAAAATGATTATTCGTTAAACCTTGTTTAGAAAAACAAAACATATTTCATGTGATTGAGGCCAACTGAAAAGCGAATACGTTTTTAAGCTCATATTTATTACTGCGTTTGGATTTAACAATCATTTAATTAAATCAACGAAGTTGTAAGATTTGTTATTAATTGATTACTTAATTTAATTTATTCAGGTATGGTTCAAGAACCGACGGGCAAAGTGGAGAAAAAGGGAAAGAAACCAACAAGCGGAACTTTGCAAGAACGGCTTTGGTCCTCAGTTCAACGGACTGATGCAGCCCTATGATGACATGTACCCCAGCTACACATATAATAACTGGGCCGCCAAGGGTCTCACGTCGGCTTCCCTCTCTACCAAAAGTTTTCCTTTCTTCAATTCCATGAATGTCAATCCGCTTTCTTCTCAGACTATGTTCTCTCCACCGAACTCCATCTCTTCCATGAGCATGTCCTCCAGCATGGTGCCCTCCGCTGTTACTGGCGTGCCTGGCTCCGGTCTCAACAGTCTCAATAACTTGAACAACCTCAGCAACCCCTCTCTGAATTCTGGAGTTCCAACCCCGGCTTGCCCTTACGCCCCTCCAACCCCTCCTTATGTGTACAGGGACACTTGTAACTCCAGTTTGGCCAGCCTGAGACTTAAAGCTAAGCAGCATTCAAGTTTCGGATACGCCAGTGTTCAGAATCCAGCTTCTAATCTGAGTGCTTGCCAATACGCTGTGGATAGACCAGTGTAAAACTAGAAGAATTCCCAGACCGATTGATGAGAACGAAAGACTCTACAAAATGACTTTTTTTTTTCTTTTAAAATGGCACTACAGACTAAACCACTCAGATGGGCTAAAGCCGCAATGGAGTTTCTAATTTAATTGGAACTAATTAGGCATTCTCCATTAAGTATGTTTGTTCCTCGAGTGTGAGTACAGAATTCGACTGGATACTTTATTTTATAAACTTGTTATTTTAAAGATTAGAGTTTTGGACAGTAAGTGATTGAAAGGATGTACATATATCGAAATGTCAAAATAATTTTATAAAAGCTAATGCTATCTTAACAATGTTTTCAAAGTTCAGTTAAACAGAGCATGTGGACAACGTAAAGGAATAATGTTTTGCTTGCAAATAAGGGAATGTATATACTAAATGCACCAGTTGTATGTTTCTAACATATTATAATAATATTAAATGTCTGTGTGACTATCGGTTTTAGAGTAGCAACCCTGGTTATAAAACGCAACCCAATGTTCCTGCGAAATAGAATTTTGCCTTGTGTATAATATTTGGTACCGATTTTTGTTTCGTTTTTGAACACCAAAAATAATAAAATATTGTGTTTTATTTAATGGGAGTAAATCTATTGTAACGTTATTATTCTTTACGCTGTTGTTTGAATTATTTTAACATTTACAGCAGTACGCTAATGCTCTGTAACTGGAATCTCAGCCTTAACAGGTAACAAGTGAAACTACGCCGAAACGTGCTTTAATTCCGAACTCCAGCTCCGAACTAAAAAGCTGGGCTTTTTAAAAATAGGCTGTGAAGGCGAAGAATGTCATTGCTTTTAAGTATAAGAGTAATACTATATCTTACTTCAAGTTATACTGCTTATAGTCTCAGCTTGAATTATAACAGAAAAATACTAATGGAAACGTCTTTTATTATTATTATTGCGATGTACGTAAAAGGTATTGCAAATAAACTTCAATAATATATTTTGCTGCGCAGAAGGGTTCAAAGGTTAGGCTTGGGAATTCCGCACCAACGTGTTCATTTGAGCGAGGTCAAGCACTCATGTTAACATATTAATTATTCTGATCTATAGTTATCCAAGGTAAAACTTGTTTGCACACGAAAACATTGGAGATGGCAAATTCTAAACGAGACACAGTGCTGTCGCTGCCCTCCTTTACTTCTTCATCATTATCATGAAACAGATAATTCTGCACATAAATGTAGTGAGCAATTTCACTAAACCGTATTATATTTCCTATTAAATACTTTAAAGATAAGACACTTTGCAAAGAATGCTGAAATGCATTAGGCTAAATGTATTATTAAAGGGAAATGCTTAGATAAAGCAGAAAATAACTACTTCAAATTGTTCTACGGCAGCTAAGATATCTGTGACATCTTTTTTCCGAATCACGGAGTGATTCGGAAAAACTTAAAAGCGTCCAATTGGCTTGTCAGTTTGGTCCGCAACTAATTTTTAGACAGTTTTTTAGATAAAACGTCATCTTTATAGTGCCAGTTAACATTTCAAAGATCATTTTTACAATCTTAATAACTCATGGAAATTACCCACAGCTATGGTTATTAACACTAAGAATAGTTTCTTTTTTGGCATTGGCTTTCGACTGACATGTTTGTGTCTGTCCAGTGTGTGATTTTTTTAGTCATTAGATACAGACAGGGAGATTATATGAAAACGAAAACAACGCAAACGAAAAGAAAATATCATTCAAAAGTTTGTCCAAACAAACATTCAAAGGTATTTGGTAGAGGAACCGCGGAGGCGGGTTCATTCATCTCATCTCGTGACTTAGAAAAGTTGAATTCGGGGTTACAACACAGATGAAACGGGAAGTCAGGAACCGTGTTGTCTAGCATTGACTCACAATGCCAATAATTAGAATAATTTAATAGTCTATATGTGATGGTGTATTTTGCGTATGAAACGATGAAATCCACTTATTTGACTATTAAAAGGAATTAGGACCTGCGCTTTATGTTATTTTAATTGCTAATGTTACAGGTGACCTTTGTTTTTTTATATCATAGTTCTGACTGGTTTCCTACGTTTCACTTTTTCGGTAAATTGGAACTTCGTAACAATTTACATGGAAATTGCAAGTTATTTTTTATCAGTATCAAAATATACCTTGAATTACCTTGGGCTATTTTAGATCTTTGACAAGCATAAATTTATTGTGGTCTCTTAGGACATCATTGTTTAACTCATATTTAAATATATACCATTAAATATTAATTTTGGAAATCGTCGATTACCGAATGTGCATCCTGTTTTAGTCCCAAAACAATAGACCTCGAAGATCTCGATGCGATTCGCATAGACGGTGAAAGCGACACAAAAATAACAATTTGGCAAAAATAAAAGATCTTTAGTTTTACGTGTTTCGATTCATAAACAACAAAAAATACTTTTTGCAGTCTTCTGCAAACTTTCAGTGGTTCAAAATGTTTTGCTGTAAATCACTCCTGTGCGATATGTAGCATACGGCACTGATCGTAGTTTAAACACTACCGTTAAAAGGGAAGAATTTATGTGTTCTAAAATTTCTTCTTGAAAATCGCCCATTTTTAAAGCTTAGACCATAAATTACGATATTTTACCAGTGTCTGCTCTTATTGGTGCCTGTTGAAATGCGGAGAAATAATGGCTGACAAAGGAAACTCCTCTTAATGCGAACAAACAACGCCGTCTGGGTCTCAATACACATCCCAATAAACATTTTTGCGGAGAAGCCGCCAAGGAAACGAATTTGGAACGAAGGGGACATTAATCGCAAAACACACTGACCAGAAGTTACGTTCACCTATTCCTAGCACAGATCCAAAATGTAAACCAAAGGTAAGAATTAACATTTTAATGCAACTATTTTAATAAAACTTACAGCTAATAGTGCGTTTTTACTTTACTTATACAGGCCCTACAAATATAAATTAAATACATATATTTTGTGTGTGTAACATCGTATGTATATACACTTGTAGTCGTACGGAATTCACAAAGCATTATTTTAAGGCCTATATATGTTCTTACATCAATTTCAAAATGCATGACGTTTGAGATGCAACATAAATTATATTTAGCAGTTAATTTGGAGCATTTAGGATCAGTAACGCATTTTGCCTTCTCGCGATTAAGCAAAATAAATAATAATATTTCAATATTTGCCAACAGTGGGACTAATATCGGATGAAGATATTTTTCTTTGTATACTAGTTAAAGCTATGCGTTGAGATAGCATTTCTGAATTTGATATTTGCGCAATATCTGTGGCCCTGAAATTTACGTCTAGGGTTCATAAATTGAAAACGGTTTGGTTTCTTCCTAAGCTCCAGAGGAACGTCTAATAAACTTGCACGAGGCCAGACGACACTTCTGTTGTCGATATTTTTGTGAAAGCCTATTTTATTATTTATCTATGACAGATTAAATCGCCATTCCTCCTGCTGCTACACGGCATCTGATGTGTGACGATATCAGACGGAAACAAGAGTTGAGGTGTATTTTTGCACTTTTCCTAGGGGATTTAACAAATCCCCGATTTGTTTCTGGGGGGTTGCTGTTCTGTGATATGAGAAGTCATACAGAAAGTTTATCATAAATACTGTGCATATTCCATAACTGCCATAAATGTTTGTCCAGTATGCATTCTCAATTTAGAATTTATTAAAGATTTGGAACTATTGCAATATGTTTTCAGATGATTACTTATTTGCATTCCGTGTTCCTCTGTATTTATGTAGTCCTTACTGAGACAGGCCCCGGCACTCCAGAGGTATAATGATACAGTTTAATGAAAAATAACATTAAAAGAACATTTCTGATTAGTCTATATTTTTGTGTAGACTCCGTTGTATTTGTTAATTCATTTTGCATTATTTGTAGTTTAAAAGACGGTGTCAGTGGGAATATGAAGAAGGGAATAATTGTACCAGTGGCGAGATTAGTTTTAAAACAAGGGTAATACAATTACATATAACCAGTACCTGCTTGCTGGAGGTGAACCTTATCACCTTTCAGCATTAAATACATTAAATTAATGGACTACGATTTAAGGATTTGTAATATCGAATCACAGTTGAAATCCGAGGGGCTCTCTGATTTAGCATGGTCATCATCATTTGTTTCAACATTTGCATGAAAACACGAACAAGAACACGAATTAGTACATTACATTTTCCCAGTGTTACCGTTATATTTAAGATAAAACAGTTTATGGCGAAAGAAACCAAGAGGTCTCCGTTTAACATTGCAGTACTATGTCGATTTTGAGTCTTGGAGTATCCGTGATCCGGATATTACAAATGTGTTGGTGAAAATGTTTCGTAAATATAATTTCACATATCGGATATACTGGAACTCTTTCATAGCCAGAACTGATTTTACGAAAGCATTAATTTATCATGTTTTCAGTTTCCAATCCTCCAAAAGATTGAAATTCCAGAGGCCAATAAGATAATTAAAATAGCTTATTGGACATTAAAACACCATTAAGTGATTATACCGGTACGTATGTATAGAAACTGCCCAAAAATAATAAACTAAATAATAACCCGTCGAAAATTGTTGACTGTACTGTATGTCTCAAAGCTGCCCTTTTCTTGCCTTAATTGACATTAAGGCAATTTACATTTTTTTGCAGAAATATCGATGTTAATAGTAATAGAACTGTATGATCAGTTAGTTACCATGTAGGCTTGACAATGAAAGACGCACTATAAAGCAACGGTAAATACAGTACTAAAGAAAATCAAAACCTTGTTAACAAGCTGTGTTGCCTACAGAAAGATTCTATGTTAAAATGAATAGAAAAGAGCTCTACATTTATACTATCTGTTTTCGCCGTTTGTACCTTTTGCTTTTTTGAAAAAGTGTAGTCTGAACTCTTTATGATGCTGTGCAATACCAATTTAAGTTTATGGTTTGTTTTGCACCTTTATTGTTTCTATACCATAAAGTAAGGTTAATTAATTGGGTTTGAGTGAGTTTTTTTAGTTTAAGCGCGTTTTTTTTCTGCAAATAAAAAAAACGTTATGTATTATTTCATCACCTGGGGTGTTTATAATGAAAAAGAATACAACTTTCATTATGTCTTAAACGGGAAAAAACATAATTACGTAGGTGGCCTTAAGAAGACTTGAAACAGGTCAGCAGCCTTTCGCCATTGTGAAAGCAGTGTGCATCTATTTGGAATACGTATTTCAGTCACCTGCGCACACTTTATGTAACATGACTAATTACTTTAACTTGAATGCTGTAAAGGATAACAATTGATAAATTACAAAATAAGGAAATTTGACTTTACTAAATGACTTTACTAAATTACTAAATTATTTTATTGACGGCTGTAATTGAGTACAGATGCAGTTCATTTAAGATAAAATGAGAAATCTTATCCTTCTTTCAAAAGCTATTTATTATAAGCAATTTATTGAGATCGACCTGCGTGTCACTGTAGGATTTTTTTAAAACAATGACCCCCCAAAACGTTTCCAAGGCATGGCTTACTGTATTTCCTGTAGTTTTGAATTATTGCCAGGTAAGACTGATCTACTATATACGTAACTAATTTCAGGCATGAATTTAAATTAAATAAATTAAAAAAATGAAGTGCTCTCATAAATGTACACTACTGTAAATGTACACATAACGTATATCACTGCTTCCATTCAAACGAGCATCGAAGCTCAACATAAATCAGCACGTATCATGGTATTCTAGACTGAGCACAATTCGTAATTTATTTGTATCAAATTGCTGCCAAACTTTAAGCCAGTTGACACCAATAGCTTGTGATCTGCCATCTGTTTGTAACTTTCCAGGAAAAACTTCACATGTGCAATGCAATGATTTGTTTTAATGGTAACAAATGTCTAAGAAGTTATGACCCTAGATAATAACATTGTGCATGTAGTTCATCCTTTTTAAATACAAAAGTTCCAATTGTTTTTTGATTGTTTATTAGTTTAATATTTAGCCTTAATTTATAAAATATAAAGTGTTATGTGATTCAATCCCTTTAATTTCCTCAAGGAAATCTTAAATGAAGTATATTTTTCTTAAGAACTATAAGGTTATACATTGAAGGCTACAAGCCAATAAGAGTGTAATTTCTAACAAAACTGAAATTAATACAGTGTATCTCTGTTACCTCATGGAATTTCCCAGTTTGCCAAGCCTTTTCATGTGCATGCACACTTCAGAGACTTTGGTCCTTTAATGGCAGCCCGCCCAGTCCATAGTAAAATGACTGCTGCAATTGTAGGCTACTTTGGCCAAGATTGAATTGAAATCTTCAACCCATCCATCGGTCAGAATCCAAACCTAGTACTTGGTGGATGCTTTCTGTTGGGTAGATGAAAGCATTCTCTGGCTAAAAGAAAGCCACAATTAAGTAACATATTCAATGTTTGTGTTTGCTTGGTTGTTGGAGACTTGATTTAATCTGGGCATTATTCTAGATATGGATTTGTAGAAATATTGTTTAAGAAAATAGCAACAAATGCATCCCTTAAAAATATATATGACCACAGGCCTATATTATTCTACCCAAACCTAATGTCCTTTGTTTAAGGGGTGAATTTTTTTCTCAAAGCAATGGAAAAGACATGTATCTTCGATGACATTTAAATTTGAAAATGAAAAAAAAAACTACTATTGGGACATAATGTAGTTTCACAAAAAAAAGTATCTCAAGCAGTTTGAGAGAATGACTCACTCCTGAATCAGATACACACAAACAATGGCTACAGTTGTCTAAAAAGAAATACAATATTTCCATACATCTGTCGCTACACAGAAATTTGAAACCAATAAATAGACACTATGGCTTGAAAAAAAACACCCATTTATTTTAGCAGCTTACACAGCAATGTCAAAATATTAGTAGTGCTAGCACATTTGAGGTGTGTCTGTTTGCCTTACTAAAGGCAGCAAGCCCATATCCTGGTGCAGGTTCTATACTCTCATATCTTAATAAGTGAATTGAATGTAATGCCCACAAAGAATAAAAAATCTAGAATAGTCCACAAATGCTCATCATAAATATATTGTGATGTTTTGACTCTCCATCTTTTGTGTAATGGTAGTCAGTACCATCTTCCATAGAAGGAGTTTTGTCACCCTTTGCATTCCCCAGTAGACAATCAATGGGCTGAGGAACAGTAAATATTTCAGTGCCCTTCTGTAGTACCTCACAGGAAATTGGTATTGAGGACACCTGTAAATCCTAGAACAGTTTAAATTATGGCCAGGTTCATTTTCTCTTTACACTTTTCTTTACAACCTGAAGTGTCACTTTTAGATTTAATTCATTAAGATGTTCATGAATGTGATTGACTGGCAGTTCCTTCTAACTTTGGTTTTTCTTGTAACTGGCTGTCAGGTTATCATGTAACTGGAATGGTTTATTTACATCTCACTGAATGATTATTTACCTTAATCACATATCTGTATAAATAAAAAGTAAAATAAAAATAAGATGAACATTAAAAACAAGATGAAGGCTACTTTTTTGTCTTTTTATTAACTTAAGTAAATTACAGTTAATGTTTCATATGACTGTTACATATGACAAACGATTGTATTTAACCTGATCTTATTCAATATATTTGAATACTTGTGCTATTGTCATTTGAAGGCAGAGTACTTGTGTTCTGTTATTATAATCATTTTTATTGTTTAATATTGTTTTATTTGATCAATTTCATTTACCAGTTAAATAAACAGCAAAAGAGACTAATACAGCCGATAGACCATTGCTGCTTTCTGACCCACAAGAAGTATTGGAAGACAACTTAATACATTATCTGTTCACCGCTGCTATGAGACATGCTCTCCATCTGTTGGCAAGTTTTTACTTTCTGTTTCTTCTCTTAGGGCAGTGACCAGCTGCAGAATAGTCCCATGAGGGTATTGTAGGTTTGCAACTCTTCTTCAAGGTGCCTTCCACATGTTCCATTTGATTGAGATCAGATAACCTCACAAGTAAGTCCCTTCTGGCAATTGTTTCTTGTGATTGAGGAAGACTTTGATCAGTCTTGTTTAGTGAAAGTCCACATTATATCCCATTAAAAAAAGAAAAGCTGCAAATGACAAAATAGTTACTTTCTTCCATGTGTAGTTGGTCGCTTACTATACCTTTGCTGGAAATGAAGACATAAATGTATCAGTTTAGCACAACACTTTCCCAGATTGTTACCAGATTGTAACAGTATTCTGAAAAATAATTCTTATTCTTACCTACATCAGCCTCAATTTGTAGTATAGTGTAAGGGTTATATAGTATAGTCTGGGTAAAACTGGAGCCATATCATTAACCAGCTATGTTTAGGGACACTGGACACTAGTTGGAAGGGTTTGAAGCAAGCCAGGGTATCATCGAGAACAACAGGGACTCCTAGTGTCTACTTCAGCATCTGCAAGCCTACCCTCATTATCAGGGCTTGCTGTGTTATTCTTAAATCCATTATCAACTCCGTTGGTTATGCTAAGGCAGTATATTAGAAAAATGGTCTAGTCAGTTATTGCATGTTTTGGTGGAATGTGTATGATATCTGTGCCTGGTATTTCATGTTGCCACAAGACTTAAAGAAATGGGTCAAGATGATGAACACAACTCAAATTTCCAAATTTCTTTGAACTTCAGATTTCACATAAAAAGCATTTGCTGTTAGTCCCTAGCCAGGATCCAGTTCTCTTTCTCTAAGACACATCTGGGGATCTCCGAAAGTACACACAGACAGGATTCCACGTTCAAGAGGTCTGCGACTCCTTTCAGTTTCCTGAGTGTTTCGTCACAACAATGACTCCATGTTACTGCAGACATGCTTGCAGGTAACTTTGCACATGATGGTATTCCACCAATCCACTGTTCTAAGTAAAAATAATATTTAGACTACTTATTAATGTCTATTATTTTACCCACAACTTCAGGTGCAAAAATTAATTTGACTGCTAACCTGTTGGACAGTTGTGCTCTTTCTATCAGTAGGAAAGCCGTGCTTTTAAAAGCCTTTGGATTCTAGACAGGGAAACTGTCTGTGTAAATATTTATATTACGAATGGTATGCACAGGTACACAGAGTCATGGACTGCAATACTACAGACTGTGTAGACAATAAATGATGAGATCTTCAGCCAGCTGCATAATAAGTCAACATGGAAGCTATGGTCTTAATTGCAATGGATAACTAGATGACTAGTGCATTTTGTGGAAAATGTGCCAGTCATGTGTTACACAATTATTAATGAAGGATAATACCAAAAAATCATTAAATTAACTTGTTTATATTCCTTCTTGCATCCTCTGGTAGCAATACCCCTCAACTGCATTTTCTAATGACATTTTCCATTTTGTTTTTTACTTCAAGCTAAAGGGTAACACTTCTATATAGAGCACTTTACTACATTATCAGAACATATATAAAACGTCTACCGAAATTCTGCAGACTTTATAATTTTCCCCATCATTTAGGGTACTCTTCTCTTAAAGAGTGGGGGCTGTCTTGTTTTTTGTTTTTGTTTTTCATTGATGTGATCATTTACCTCTTGTCTGTGTATTCTCAGTGTTCAGCCCATGCACTTTTTTGTGTTTACGGTGGCAGTTTGTTTTGGTTGGTATGTCAATATCAATACCATGTTTTTCTTAATTGTTAAAGTCTTTCTTTTGCTGAAACTGTCCACAGCAGATGGCCTACATGTACCCACAAATGTTTTATAATAATACATGTTCTTATATAGTTTTATAAGCTGTAATAATAATAAAAATAATAATAGTAATAATTCTTTGTATAATGTATAAAGTGAAAAAAGAAATGAACAATGTATTAACAATAGAGCTGTGAAGTAAGGTTGTCCAACAGGATCATTAATTTATATCTCATTTGACAGATACAGTAAACAAATGCTGCGTGGTTTCTTCAGGCTGGATTAGGGTTTACTGCATATCAAGAACATCTCATTAACACACCTCTTTTTATAACTGCCAGAATATATTGTCTCCTTCATAATAATAGCAAGTTTAATGTTTGCTCCTATGCAAACGTATCTTCTTAATGTGATGATGTAATTGTTTGTTGCCTGTACTTACACTCATGACCTGAAAAAGTAAATTTTGTTATAGATGTGAGTAAGTTGTGTGAATGTGAATTCTCTATGTCTTTTTAATAGCTTTTAAATAAAGTGAACAACTTCCCAATGCAAAATGTTTTGTCCCAACACAAAAATTATATTTCAGCTTAATATCATCTAAAAGGTCCAATATGTACAAGCAATGTATTTAACAAAAATACTTTTGCCCTACTAATAGTAATAAATTATTAATAAAGCTCTTTTGTTAACACTTTAAGTCTGTTATGTCTTGACTGAGGTACAGTGTTCAATTTAAATTTCCGGACTGGTACAACATACTAGCTCATGCAAGGGAATAGTGTCAGAGTATAAGCATGCATAATCTTTGCTTGCCAACCAAAATTGATCACCCTAACGTGTACCAGCATCTGCAAGTACTTGAAGTGGATGAAAGAAATTACTCCTGTTGAACTTCTTAGCACTGTATAAGGGGTTTACTAATTCCTTGTCATACTATGTGACAAACAAACCAGTTATTTTTTGTTAAGAGAAGTAAATGGTGTTCTCTTGCAACTAGACCATAAAAATCTTGTGTGTGAGATCTTGTGTGGGATTACTTCCATCTAGCTCTTCATGTTTGCTGTTAAGCTTCTAGGTTTTGACAACTGCACAATTATTTATTTCTCATCATAAAACAGGGAATGAGATGATTATTTAATCATTTAAGGGTGACTTCATTTCTTTTTATTTACAACAATAACTTAGTCTGAAACACCATTATTAGTATTGAACAGAAAAAAAATGTTTGTGTGATGGAATAAATATCTAAAAAGGGTTTGTTATTCTGTATTTTGGAATGAACACCAGGTTTTGCAAATTGATCAGTTGTTTAAAATGTATTTTGAAATGCCATCTTCATATGCAACCTTGAATGAAATCAATTATTTATTTTGATTAATTACAGTATCAAATTAAGTACATGATTAGATAATTTAGTTCTACATTGAAAAAACAACTTTGAGATTTTTCTATAGTTCTTATTTAAAATGTTTATTAGAAGTTATAATAAGAAACAGCAAATAAAAGACGTTTAATAAAGCAATAATAACTTCAAGCAGTACATACAACACAATTAAAGAAGCACTTTTTACCTACTGCAAGGTTGAACCATGAAATCCTATGTTATACTGTTTCTTTCTTTAAAAAATCCGATACATGGACACAGACTTCTGTGAACTTCTCTGTGTTTGCTTGTGTATTAGCAAAAGGCTATGGTAAGAGAAAAATAACCTATAGCGCCTCCTAGCATGACAACAGAATATCACTGAATGGAATCTAATGTTAGGAATTTATGGAAAGGAAAAACACATAAATGTTTAAGCATCTAGTGCACCCAGTATCTAAGGTAAACTGTCCTTAAAATAGCTACTTTTTTACTTTTCAATACTTATTTAAATCATATGAAATAATCTGAATGTTTGTCTTACAACAACATGTTTACCTTTTGGCCTGCCAAGGAACTTTTAAACCACCAGTGTTATCAGTGAAAGCACCATCGATCCTCCATTCAACACTTCTCAATTGTCTTTTCCACTTCTCTGCTGGCTTGAGGGTTGTAATGGTGAAGATGAATTGATTATTATTATTCAGCAGTTCCAAATTTGAGTCCTGAAAAAATATATAACCGCTAAGTCTAAATTGGAAGGAAAACAAAAATGCATTGTGTCACTATCAGAAAAGTATAGTGCTTATATTTTCTCCTAGAATTGGTTAATGCGTCTTCAATTGCCTTTAGCCCTTTCATATGTCTCTATATGTTCTTGTTTAAATTACTGTGTGTTCATTCACACACCTTGAGCAGTGGCAAAACCATTGGAAGATTTTCTGTTTTAGTTAGTCTTTGACCTGATGTAATGTCTTGATATAAAATCTGTTCCCCTCAGAACTGTGAATAGTTTGAGTAAACATCACCTTTGTTTCAGTTAGAGGAAATTACCACACACCATTGGATTAATAGCTCTCCTTACCCCCAGCATATCCCCAGCATAACTACCCATTTAACATACAGCAGACACTAAATTGGAAATAATAACTATTTAAACCACAATGTAGCAGAGTCCTCTGTAAAATAAAATGTAAATTACAGGTTCCAAATGATGTAGAAAACAATGTGTTTTACTGGAGAAGCAAAACCTCTCATGTATGTTATTTTTTTCAGCAACAAATTTCAAAACATTTAGTCAACCAGTAGTTACTTCATGTAAACATTATTTTGACAATATAGCATATAGATTATATGTTGTATTCACCAAAAATAAAAACAGATAAAACATATTGTCATACTGTAAATGGAAACATTTTAATTACCTAACTGAAGAGTGATGCAGGACTACCCAAAGTAGCTGTTATTACAGTAAGTAAATTCAGTTAAAAATGTTCTTAAATGTTACAACAATCATTTATTTATGTGTCCAGCTGCATTCATGCATGCATTGGAAAAGAAAAACATGGACACATGCAGGGACAACATGCAGGTATTTTAAGCCATATTACTCTTAATAACAAAACAAAATAACAAAAAACATTTTTTGTTGCTCCAAATAGTTACCAGCTAGCAGTCATATTCTTTTTTTATCATCACTCTTCCAGAACTTCCCACTTCCTTTTAAAAACTCCTTTAATGTTTGTTACATCATAATTTCTTCAGCAGGCACATGATCACATTTTATGAAGTGTTTGGCCCTAAAACTAAAGACTGAAAAGGAAACCAGATTTTACCCTGGTTTATCTCTTGCAAAGGTTAATGGAAATATTTTAAGTGTACAGTTACTCCACTTTAATCTTATTTGTGAAGCCAGTTGAAACATGAATTTAATTTAAAACATACAGATGCTGCATAATGGTCAAGATCACCTTTCTTGCCCACATTTTTGTGCACGGAATTGAAGAACTAATTGAAGTTCAGCAGGAGGATAGGACTAGAGAGCACCACTCAGATGCATTAAGCTGGTTTGAGGCTACCAGAGCTCAATTTCCTGTGACAAGCAATTTAAAGCTAACCCTTTAAATCTTTGACTGCACATAACAGAATAACTTTAGCTTAGCATTACTTTTCACATATTTTTTACTTAAAATAACATTCAAATCATATCCATTTTGCAATCCTTTGTGTGTAGTCTATCAATTTTCTGCTGTCTGCCATAAACACAAATTATACGTTTTAAAAAAATGGGTTCAGAAAAATAAATTTCACTATGTTAAGGAAGTAAAGCAGGCCTCAGCATGCAGTACTTCACCATTGACCTTCAGAGACTGATTCATTGCATCCCTGCCTTTCTTCCTCACCTAATCCCTTTGCAAAATCTTCTCTTGGAAACTATGTTGGAACTGTTATCTTGCATGGTAAATAACATCAGCCGAAACAGCCAAAGAGCAAAAAAAAAGAAAGGAAGCACAAAGAAAACAGAACTTGCAATAAGGGAGAAATTACAGAAGAGGAAAATAGAAGGGACTGAGAAACTTGTGAGAAGACATACCTTACGTCTGCAGAAAAAGCGTGAGGAAATTTTATCTCTGCTGGCTCTACATAAACATATTGACAGACAGAGCCTCTCGTAAATGATGAGATCCTGACAGATTCCATTCAGTACATCCACATGAGCTCAAGAGTGATTTATCTGTTAAAGAATTCCAAGGGGAGGGGTTAAATTTCTGTTCTCAGCCACCAGCTGGCGCTAAAACGTTATCAGACTCTCCCTTCCAACCCTTTTGACATATTCAGTTTAAAGCATTATCCTAAGAGTTTCAAATATATATATATATGTGCAAGGTTGTGGGTTATATAAAGGAGATTAAAACTTTTTATGTATTTCTGTTGTATTTTTACATTACATGTAATGCACATCTATGGAAATATATGACAATCTATGGAAATATATGACAAAATATGAATGCCTAAAATAGTTTATTTCCACATTTTTATGATACATGTTTTAATATTCAATTTGATCATTGTTAATGTTAACTAATTTTATTTTATCAATTGTGTACATTATCGCTTTATTTTTGTCTACATCTGTGTGTAATCATGAATTGCATTTATGTATCACTTTTCATCCCAAATGTTTTCAAAGCTCTTTCTGTATAGCAAGGGACCTGCTTCATCTACCAGTGAAGTGCAGCCTCTCCTCATAGCAGATCATATAGAGAAGGGGGACTTCAATCTAATGATGCTTGATTGTAGAAACCCTGAGAGGAATTTAGCCAGTCCTGGCTCTTATGAACAGAGACATGGGATCTTTCATGGACCAGTAATCAGGACCTCAGTTTAATGTCTTACAGAGGCATTGGATTGACAATCATCATTCAGAGGGAAGAGTGACACTCACTGGTCCATCAACACAACTTACAATTGGGTTTTCATGGAGTTTACCATTCTAATCAAGCTCCAGTCTTATTTAGGTTGGAGATGTGAGAAAATCAGAATAGAAAATGGTCATGTTGCTTCCAATGTGAATCATGCCAGGACAGTAATGGCCAAAGCCCCTTTAACACTCTTAATAGCACGTTTATTATTTATGCTTATTATTTTGTTATATATTTTATATATACAAAATGCTTTGCACACTTTGTTTGCATGTTCTATTTTTTATTAGGAACTTTACTTCTTTAAGCAGAAAAACAATTTCCAATAGAAAAGAGAACAATAGGAGTATCTTTTAAGGCATCGGCAAAGTTGAGTCAGTAAGCAACCAGCTACTAAATGGCCCAAATGAGCTGATTGTCTTCATCGCCTTGCAGCCATTTAAAAAGTAACATTTCTGACATTCTTTTGTTCTACAGTGATCTTCTACTGACACTATAACCATTTATTTTTAAAGTTACCCTTAATGATGATAGATCCTTATTTGTAGTACTATATATATATAGTACATAAACTATATGTACTATAAACTATAAACTAAAGCTTTATGAACCTAACAATGAATCAGTCTACAATTCCAACACTTCTCATCTTATGATCTTATATCTTTTACCTTGATTTGTGAGCACTTGATCACAAAGACTGCAATCAATTTGAATTCAGTATAACCAAGAGAGAACATTGGTTTCTTCATACCCAAACTAAAATAATAACAGAACTGAAGTCTAGGATAGGCTTTACGTAAAGTCTTGATGCTCAACACGTTTAGGATTGAAATAAATTAAATAACAGCAAAAGCTGTTATTTGTTTAACTTTTTCAGTTTGATGTTAAAACATGAAAGTATTAGTTTCATGAAAGTATTACATCATGATTTCATTAAAGCTCAATATTTTTTCTGCTGTACTTAGTGCAAATGTTTTAGAAAAAAAGTAGAATGTTTAAATATAGGAGAATTTAAGTATTTTTAAGATATAAAGTGTCAATATTCAAGAAAATATGAAATGACTAATACATATAAAAACAAAATATATTAAAGTTATTAAAGAAATCTCATTATGGTGGTTGATTATGCCATTTATAGACATGCTATCAATAATGTGTACAGTTTTAATAAAGTGTTAACAGTAGGACATAAACAGACAACTTCTACTGTAGATTAATTGTATGCGAGTAATAAAACCCTAAATACAACTGTAGCCTGATCCATACCTCTAACCTTATCCTTAAGGTGATGAATATGTAATATATTTTTCTAATTTATTATAACATCATTAGCAACATGTTAAATTAAACTGACCCAAATAGCTATACTGTTGAGTCACTCAAAAAGCTCATGTGAAAATGGTTATCAGTTAGTATTGTGATGCTAAAACTAACCAGCAGATGGTGCACATCTCCATAAGAACTGGTTAAAAGAAACACCTAGCAGAGTCAATATTGTTCCTTACAGCCACCCACTGGAGTGTACAGTACAATGTAAGGTTAGCGCAGGAAAATGTTTGGATGGCAGTCAGATTTTTTTTCCCAGAAAGAAATGAACATACTGTAAGAAACTCTCCAAATGATAAAGTGAGGTCAACTTTTTTATCTACTCAGAATTAAACATTTCACCAGGTACACCCATGTTAAGCTGGTTATATGAAAATTGCTTGTAGACCTCTGTATGATAACATTTACTTGTGATGAAAAGTAGTTTCATGATTACAGTTTAAACAGTTACTTCACTTTGTGGTACACTTTAACATTCTTTGTGGTGCACTTTAACAGTGCACCTTGTTTCTAGACAAAAATGATAGAAAGCTATGGGGAGTATATTTTTTTAAACAGGATATCTTTTAGAAAAAAAGATTAAAAAACTCTGGAATGTTAAATTATCAAGCAGCACTTCAGAAAGGCAGCACTGATAATTATGCCATGATAATAGAGTAATCTGTTACTGTGCGAGAATAATATGATGAGATTTTATCCCAGGATAAGGCTACTGATTTGTGTTCTAGCCAATAAGTGAAAAAGTGTCATCTTTATTTGGCCTGTTCTTTCAGAAATGTGTAGAATGTTTCTTTTTTATTTCCAATTGGGTTTTTACTTGCAATTTTTATTTTGAATTGGCACATTTTTCAGTAATAATACCTCTCGTGTATACTTCAGGGCAGCTTACACTTAAGCTTAGTTTAACTGGGTTCTGGGACAAGCGTCCCTGTTGTGAGTATGCGAATGTTTTTGTGAGTACACTGCGACACATCCAAGGTGTACCCCACCTTATGCCCGTTGCTTGCCCATCACAATCACAAATGAGTCTTCAAGTCATAGAGTCACATCAGCAAGCAGCCATATCACCCTGCAACTCACAACTGGCAACCCACCGAAACTATGCAGGTGTGAACCTGGATGGGAGACCTCGTGGGGAAAAAAACTGGTTGCTGCTGGAAAATATGTTAGTAGAGCCAGCAGGGAGCACTCACCCTGTGGTCTATGTGGGTCCTAATGTCACAGTATAGTGATGGGGACACTACACTATTAAAAAGGTGCCGTGCTTTGGTTGAGATGTAAAACCAAGGTCCTGACTCTCTGTGGTCATTAAAACATCCAGTGTTTCTTGAAAAGAGTAGGGGTGAAACTCCGGCATCTTGGCCAAATTTCCAATTGGCCTTTACCAGTCATGGCCTCCTAATAATCCCCATCTCTAAATTGGCTTCATTACTATATTCTTCTTCCCACTAATAGCTGATGTGTGGTGAGTGTTCTGGCACATTATCATACAGGTGGGGTTACACATTGGTGGTGGTGGAGGAGACTCCCCATTACCTGTAAAGCACTTTGAATGGAGTGTCCAGAAAAGCATGATATAAGTGTAAGGAATTATTAATTCTAATAATTAATCATATGATGGAAAAGACTAATTTCAGGCATCACAACCATGAGCCACTCTGTGGTAGAGCACAGCCACCTTTCTTGCTAGCAGCTCACACCACAGATGAATAAGATGAAAATGTTAACCAGCCCCTCAGTTAACCAATGCAGTTGGGAAATCTTAAGAGGGCAAATTAAAAAACAATTTAGGATGCATTGAGGTTAGGTACCCTACCTATTGTGAATATTATGATAGGACTAATGTCTTATCCACAGCCCATCGTTTTTGATACATGAGTTTTGGTTTGGAATTTTAAAATAAAACAAAAATAAATATTAGAAAAGTTTAAAAAATGCAAATAGGTAAGGACCTAGCCCATTTGTTGCTAGTTCCTTACTGATCTGGAAATCCCATCTGAACATTTCTTGGAAGGATGATAGAAATAGCATATTTGAGTACTATAGTTTGTTGATTTGTTGCTGGTGCCTATGACATTGTGGAAAAAAGCTTCTTACCTTTACTCTTTAGTGAATATATCCTAATTTTACTTGTTTCCTGAAATAATTGCTATATGGTTGAGCCTTAAGTACTCCAATGGCTTGAGTTTGTAAATACCACAATACCATTGTTTTAACTTTTTTCTCATAATCTATGGTTATAAGTCTAAAATGGTTACGTTCCATTTTCCTGTCTGTGACATGCCTTTGAGTTTAGAAATTATTCTATCTCTCCACTTCAACCTCTTTTTTTCAAATGCAGTTACCAAAACTGTACACAACAATGAGGTCTTCCTTGCACATTGTTTAATTCTAATATTATTTCCAATATTTTTCTTCCTGTCCAACGTTATCTAGAGGAAGAACAAACTAAAACACACACCTTAAACCTTTTCATAGATGTTGCTTCTTGATGTCACACACACACACACACTACTTAGTGTAGTCTACAAACCCGATGCCTGCAAGAAGACTGTGAGTATTGTAGTCTTTTTTTTCTATTTGTCATTTTCCAAAATAAAAAAAAGGTTTTCTTAGTTCAAAGTTACAGATACTGTACTTTGGAAGGGTCTGCTTTTTTGTTAAAAGCTCTCTAAATAACAAAATACATAGATGCTGTTTATTAATGTACAATTACTCTCATTCACCATGACCACATACAGCTCTACAGTGACTCTGAGTGGGGCCCTCATCAGTTTATCTTTGCAAGCAGAGAGCATTATAAAAACTACAGTGCATATGCCAAATAAGTAATACAGGGAGTAGAAATTGAAGGGAACAGACCATTTAAATTGCACAAGAAGACTGGAGCACCACACAGGCAACAGCTTTGGAACACAGCTGTTTTAAATCATTTGGGGATTTTTGGAAACAAAAGGAGCAAGTACTGTATTAGCCATAAGAGTATCGATCCATCTTCAAACCTCTTTATACAATACAGGGTCATGGGGGAGCTGGATCCTATCCTGGTAAACAAGGCGCAAGGCTGGGATGAACCCTGCAAAGGGACAGCAGTCCGTCGCAGGACACACACAGATAAATAAGCACACACACACACACGCACGCACGCACACACACACACCAAGACCGATTTCTCCAGAAACCAGTGAACCTTGACCGCAGGAGGAAACCAGCACAGATAGAGGAAACCCACATTAACAAGGGAAGAACAAACTTCACACAGATAGCACCTCAGGACTGGAATTGAGCCCAGGGCCTCCATGTCACTCCATAAGAGTATCAGGAAAGAACAAATTCATGTTACTTAATGAGGCAATATGTTGGTTTTCATCACATTTAATGGGTTTCCAACAAAATATACATCTGAATAATTTTACAGCTAAAATGTATTGTTTTCCTTCTTGCTTTTTATTTTACAGAATAAAAATATTTAATTGTTCATAGTACAATCTACATTCTTCACTACTTAAAATAATTAAAAGACTTCACTTAAACAGCTTGCTTACTCAGCTGAGTTTTAACTAGGTAATGCAAAGCTTTCTGAGGGATTTATTTTTATATCTGTAGATACATAGAAATTATGACCTTTGCTTTAATCAAGAATAATAAATTAATATAATATATTATATATTTTATAATATAAAGTTAAAGCTAAAATAATACAGTTGAAAGTATTTTTTCTCCAAGAAAATAAGTGTTACTTCCTTTAGTTTTTATTTAGTTAACATCTACCGGTATGAAAAGCATTTGTTTCTACCCCTGTAACACTGGAGTGTGTTCTGCTACTTATTTCACTGAAAGTCTGTGAGATCAACTTAATATTTAAGGCTCTGAACCCCCTTTGAAATACTCACAAAGCCTAACTATCTTTGCTATCTTATCAAACTGTCTATAAATGTAATAAATGCTTGAATAGATATATTTTTTCCAAGAAAAATATTTTTTAAAAAAGTTAAGGAATAGTTGTGTCTGAAACATTTATATTATTTTTTTTATCAATTCATCAATTTTCTAACTTGTTCTTCCAATTCAGGGTTGCAGGGGAGCCAGAGCCTATTCAGGACACCAGTCCATTGCAGGGCCAATATATTTTTTTTTTCTAAGAGAACTTATTTTTGGATGGCCTTGGTGATTCATGCCAGCATCTATATCACACTGCAACTCTCATCTGTCAACACACTGAAGCTGAGCAAGTGTGAGCCTATCCAGTATCTGGATGGAAGAGCTTTCCGAGGAGGTTCTGCTGGAAGTGGTGGTAGTGGGGCCAGTAGGGGGCACTCACCCTGTGTTTCTGTATGAGTCCTAATGCACCCGTATAGTGACAGGAACCTTTAGATGAGATGTAAAACTGAAGCCCTGACTCTCTGTGGTCATTAAAAAAAATGGGTGTTTCTTGAAGAGTAGGGGCATTACTCTGGCCAAATTTCCCACTGGCCTTTACCAATCATGGCCTCCTAGTAATCCCCAATTTTTAATAAATTGATTTCATCGCTTTTTTCTCCTCCCCATTCTTAGCTGATGTGTTGTGAGCATACTGGTGCACTATGGCTGTCATCACATCATCCAGGTGGAGTCCCCATTACCTGTAAAGTGCTTTGAGTGGAGTCTCCAGAAAAGTGCTACAGTATATAAGTGTAAGGAACTATTCTAACTATACTAACACAGAATGGAAGCAGCTCTTGGATGCTGTGTTAGTATCCATTCTCAGGCTTTTGTGAGTGTGGAGTCTACAGGTTTTTTCCACATTGTTATGGGCTTTCTTATGTCTCGTCCCAGGTTATGACATTCAGGTTAGGTTTAATTAGATATTTACATTGTCACTTTCTACATGACACTGAGATTAATTTGTATTCCAACCAGAGGGAGAGTTCAATTAACTTAGACTCACACCTGGATAAGCAGCTTTTTGAAAATGTAAGTTTTAATTTGTATGATATATTTAGGTCTCTAGTACAATATACTTGTATGTTTTTTGTAAGAGTCAAACAATTTTTTGAGACAAGTGTAATGATTCTCTCAAGACTTTATTTCTCATTTATTTTCAAGATTGTGAAAAAATGATTTAAAGAATCATATAGAGAAAATGAACCAAAGATTGTGACGAGGAGTCCTTTGTTGATTCTGTCGAGGGTCAATTACTTGTATTTCAGGTAACAAGCCAGAGTAATGGGAGCTTTGAACTGCTTGTGAACAACTCCCAAGTATAAGTACCATTTAATATTTTAAGAGGCTAAAATTAATTTGACAATTCTATAAGACAAAATTGAAACTGATGGATTGGGAACTTAACTGGAACAAACACATGAGATCCGTCAGGACAAAGATGGAGAACCACTGTTGTAAAATCGTTTGATTTGCATTTTTCTTGATAATATTCAGAACAATTGAGAAATCTTAATAAATAAATCCCTATTTAACTTTGATCACTAGCAAAAATGAAGTAGAATTAAATGAAAAACTGCACATGCGTCATTACCAAAAAGCAGAGCTCTTGCAAAAGGAATTTTACATCTTATACCATATTGTCCTATTCTAGTTCTGCATGTGCACTACAATCAATAATAAAATCTTGAAATGTCATTCTCACAGGGAAGTTTTTAAAGGATCCCATTAATGTACATACTGCCTCAGCAAATTCTATAAAACATTGTTGTTCAGCCAGGTGTATATTTCATCTCTGTTCTCTTTAATCCATTCAATGTTGTTCCTTACAGTTTCAAGAGCCTGTTTTCTCGGTGTTGCTCCTGCACCAGCATCGGGATACTTTTCAAAGAAGTGCTGCATCTGAATTAAAATTAAAGAGACGATAAAGGGACAAATGCACTTAAACAAAGGCAAGTATTGTTATCAATCAGTAGGAAAATAAAGAGTTGTTCTTGGTTCAACAAGGAAACTTTTTTTATCTAATAACAAATCACAAATGTTGCTGCAATAAAGTTATTTTATCCATCCATCCATTTTCTAACCATTCAGTGTCATGAGCTGAAGTTCATCCTGGCAAGCAATGGACACAAGGCAGGGTACACCCGGGACAGGATGGCAGTCCATCAGAGGGCAGACATATAGACACAAACACACACGCTCACACTCACATCTAAAGCTAATTAACCTGCCGGGTTGTTTTGGGACAACTGGGGGATACATACAAGTATTAGGTAACAACTGTACCCTACATCACTTCCTCTTCCTATATCACTTTACTCTTTATGAATGACTAAAGATATTGATAACATTAAAGTGAAAAACTTTACTTTCCCATTATTTGAATTTTGTGTTATCAGTTTAAGCACAACTGTGCTTTTGTCCATTGTGATTATGCTGTAATCTGTCTATCACATTTATTTAACGCCTAGTTTTCATGGGAAACCACATAAGGAAACATCCCATGAAATGTGTTGGTATGATAGCACGTTGTACATTTATCCAAGATAAGAAAACATATGTCATCAGTTTCCATTATCTGTTGCTGTCTATCATATTTTTAAAATTTGTACATGAAAATGTGACTGGCACGTATAACATGTTCTTAATTAAGTAAATAATGGAATAAACAGGCTTGATACTTAATGTTTTCAGTACATTACCTGCCACAGCTGAAGCTCAGTGTTAAAGGTATTTGAAATTCTGGTTATTAAGCGTCCCAAATTCCTGTCATTAATGGTGAATCTGCAACATTGAGAGAAGTCACATAGTGAGGGTGGAAAAGAGCCAAAATAACCCACAACCTGGAGGCTTTACTGGATATTGTAAAAAATTGTGCTCTCTCAGAAACAGTAAATAGATTGAAATTCTGTTTTTTGGGGGAACAATATTGATCCTATGTGTTGTCATAATAGACACATACAGAAAGAATTGATTAGCTCACATCATCAGTGTTTTGTATCATCTTGTGGATTATCTCTACCAAGGTGACTCAGGGTAGTTTTCCAATTTTCAGTTCACTGGTCAAATGTATCATCTTTATCATATCCTGAAACAGGTAATGCTCTAAACAGGCCTATGCAACCTATTTACAATCCACAAGTATCAAGTTGCTTTCTTAAGCCAAAGCTAATGAGGCCTTGAAGAGATTCTCTTGTTGTCCTTCACTCAGGTAAGAGACATGGACCTGTGCCACATCACTAGCTACCCGTGAGTGAGCTTTCCCTATATAGTGAAATACAGTTGTCAGAGCAGGACTATGGCAGGGCTAGGATTAGTTAACTAAGTCTGTCTTGGCTACCAGTGAAACAGTTGGTTCCTAAGCACCCTCAGGCTTTTCAGTGATGCCTGTGAGGATTGTACTGCTTCACTGCAGAACATGCAGCTTTCCAAAAGGGCAAATAACCTATATGGTGGGAGGCACACCTGCCCTTTCTCAATTTCCCCATGCAGTACGAGTATAATGTGAAATGCAAAACATTGCAATGATTTAGTTCCTTAAAATAGATTCCGTTAATGCAATTCGTGCAATTCATGGATCAATGGTAGTGAAATCTGATGAGGGAACTGATAGATGATATGGAAAGATAAGTTCATCCAATGGAGAATTTTTGTGTTTTTTTTTTTCTGAAGAACAGCTTCCTAGCTACGTATATGAAGAGAAGCACAGACCTTCCTTGATGAGATGTACAATGCAGGTGCAGCTCTGCCACAGTAAAATAAGCAAAATAATTTCCAGTTGAAATTTTCATCTATATCAAGTCCTGCCTGATGTGTACAAACAAATTAACAAATAAGGGTCAGTATTTGTATTTGCTTCATTTGTACTCTGGGTTTTTATGCATGCGTTAGGTCTACAGTAAGCAAGTGTGTGTGGGTGAACAAAAGAAAATGAAGACTGGGCTGAATATTGTTCCAACACTGTCTCATTTGTGAAAGGACAATACATGTGGCCTCCAGAAAAATAATATTCCCAGATTTGGTCAAGCTCCAAATCAAAAGTGATGGGTGATAACATTTTCTCTGTCGGTTAAATACAGATCTCTTTGATTGTCCTATTGAAATTGAACAATTTGGTGTAAATGCAGTTCCTATTAGGAACATTAAATGAACAATGTCTCAGCAGAAAATTCAAAACATTGTAAATCTAGTGTCACATATATGGATAACTACAATGCTGTTAAAACTAGAGGAAATTATATTCAGAAATACTAACAGCTTCATCCACAGTGCCATCCCTAAAAACCTTTATTTCTTAAAATATACTTGTTTCACATTATGTCATTCTCATTAATTCTAGCAACATATAATAAAAACTTTGTGCAAATTAAGTAATGTAAGACATTGTGTGTGACCAATTATTTGTGCAACTCCATTTTGAATTTTTATAGTATTTTAGTATTTTCAAAAAACTTTAGAAAAGCCTTATACATAGTTATAAAAGGTGATTGTAATGTTCTTTGTTTAGCTTGAGATTTTGTTTTAAGAAATTACACCTAATTCAAAGACATTTAGAAACCCAAGAATGCATAATGTGAAACTCAGACATTTTAGGAAAAAAAAAGAACATTTCATGTTTGCATCCATGTGTCAACATTATCAAATCTTTTGTGGACATACCTGTTTACCAGATATTCCCAGTTCAGTGTTGTCCAGTCCCAGGCCATTGTTTTTCCATATTTGTTATACGAAATGTATCTAATGATGGTAAACACATCTTGGCTCCTGACGACACTTTCATTTCTGATGGCTTTCAAGAATCTAGAAAACACAGCAGAAGTAAAGGGACAATCTGCTTTAGTTTGTAGTGCCTTCAAAAAGTGTTATACCTCTTTGAAAGAAATACTGTGTAATAGATTGTAACAAAAAATATATAATTACTTTTCCAGCAGACTGATGTTCTCCACTGATGCTAGTCCATATAGCAGCTTGTCCTTCTCCTGAGCAAGTGGTGTTTCTATGTATTTTTGAAACATATAATTCCAGGAGGCCTCATTCCCAGAATTTTTCATTCCATATCGGTACACCAAAAGTCGCAGGTTAACTGGAATACTGAAATCATGAGAAGAGTGTCACTATTTAATCAATGTATTAGCATACAAAAATACAAGAATGTGATAGTAAAATCTTACACTTATATAAAGGAAAATTGGCTAAGAACAGCCAACCAACGTGGACTCTTTGTATGCTGATTAAACACTGGGGATTTGAAAGTTGAGCCTTGTGCCAAATATTTTGTTCAGGCTAGTTTGAGTTGTTGCTTTGTATATTTTAGTCAAAACATTTGATTAATAGCTCTCTTTGAAGTGAAACCACATTCAAATTTAGGTTTCATTAAATATAAACATATATATGTAATTCATTCTGAGGCTCTATTAGACTAAGTGATTTTGAAAATAAATGGATATAAAATAAGTATGTGTATTTAGTAACAAAGGAACAAGTAATAGGTTTATTCCATGCTGAAAAAAAGCAAAAAGAAAACACAACGTTTCGGCTGTGGACCCTTCTTCAGGTGTGAGACACACTCCTTTAAGGCCTACGCATGCTGAAGCAGCTAACCACCTGAACAACTTTAGTAGCAAAGTAGTTTTGATAATAATCAAGGTTTTGTGTTTTATAATGTTAAGAACTGATGTCACTGTGCTTTTTTTGAATGCAACATACTGTTAATGTAAATGATGTACAGATAATAAAACAAATACTTATGCCTCCTAACAATTATGAACCATTTCCGTGACTAGGAAATTGATCATTTTCTTCTGGTGCTTTAAAAAATACTCCTTCAAAACCAACAACATTTAGTCTATTGTTGTACAAAATTGTGATCTCATCTCTGTTCTTTCAGCAAACACAACAGCACAAGAAATCCACCTTTTTAGAAAGAATACTATATAAAATGTGATTACCTTAAACAATAATGAACTTTCAGCACCTGTTAACCACTGATTTCAAAGTGACAAGATGCCCACTGCTTTTTGAGCCAAACTGATTGAAACAGAGTCCAGTGATAGTTAAGAGACCACACTACACATGTGATTCCCAAGGTCCTCTTGCCTTCAAACACATTTATAACACATAATACCAGTAATTACCTTTGACCTTCTAGCCACTTATTAAATAACACGGTGGCCTGATCCAAAGCACCTTGGTCTCCCATCTGACAAGCGATTCCCAAAACAGTTTCACGTCGTAACCTTTAATGGACAGCAAAATAAAAAAAAGGAATTAAATAACTTTAGTCAAAAACATTATACTTTTCCCCTATGTATTTTGCAGCCATAACACTAACCTTTCCAATTGGGTTCCTGTGTCTTCCCATCCTTCCTGAGAGGAAATGTTCCTAACTTGTTGACGGAAATAAGCCTGGTAATAAAAAAAACACATATCAATAAAAGGGAAATAGCGGTATTGTAATTATTTTCTTAACTGGTCAAATAATAATTATGAATGCAACCCTAACATTACTGTTGGTCAAACTCTGAATGTCAGAAGAAATGCTTCCAGTCTTTTGTACTTATCACAGGTTTCTTTTGCTGGCTGAATTATGCACTTGTACTTTGAGCCCCATTTACTTACAAACACAAAATGAAGGTGTGATCATTTAAAATGTCTTCTTTGTGGTTACAACATCCAATACCTGTCTATAATTTTTGGTCTTCCTGGAGATACTTCCAGTTTGTCACATGCCTTGTAAAATGTATCATTGGATAGGTCTAACCTGTCAAAGTCTGCTCCTTATGCAAAACTTGTAGGAAACTGTCAAACTGTACTGTATGTTGTAAGGATAACATATAGTGTGTCACTAAGGTCATATACATTCCAATTGCCACACATTGTTCACAAAAATGTGCAAAAATTCTAAAAAAGGCCCTTACAAGTGACTCAACCAATAAACATGCTCAATTAAATATAAATTGAGTTCTTTGATTATTGGTTTGAGCCTCTGTCATGTCACTAGTTACAGTAGGTCACTTGTGTCACCAAGGTCGCTAGGCCAGAATTATTTGGTCTCCAGCAGCACAGTGACCCATGTGGCCTTTTGGGTGCTTTCAGGCATGCTATGATGTTGACGTGGGACATGCCAACTCTCCAGTCAGCTCTTAATCTCTTGTGTGTGTCTATGGTGCCTATGGTGTGTTAAACAATGAGTGAATAAAGGTGGGAGTCTTCTTACACTTCTTCATACTCCCCTAGGTGCATTCATGAAGTTCATAACAAAGAGCCAACAAGATTGTTCCAAACCTTGTGAATACAATAAAGATAACTGATGATATGTAGTCAGTTAATAAATGGAAACAGCAACCAATCCATCCCAGACAGTGCCACCAAGAAGTCTTGAAGCATTTGGTGGCTGATATACAGTAAGGGCAGATGTGCCATTCTTTTGTTCTAACCTTGCTGTTAAAAAATAAAAATCTTCAAACAAATTAGCCTTTTTCTTAGTTGTTATGCACAACTAATAATTGGAGGGATAAATCGCATTGAAATCCAAGACTTGTGAAGTACAGCGAGAAATGGATGAGAAGCTCTTTCCCAGAATGAATATAATAAGGTGGGTTAGAGATCTGAAATTTACTTAATATTTATTTTTCGGTATACATCCAACTGAACAGGTTTCACACTTGTGGACCAATTAATTTAGGATTAAGAAAGGATTGCACCTATGTTAGACAGGAATTTATGGATTAAACATCTAAAGCCAGCAAAACATGTCATGACATATGTCTTAATTAGCATTTCTTCTCTCAAGGAATTGGGCATGTTTGTAGACACTTAAAAATTGTGTGATTTGCACATGCAAATAGTGATAATCCTATTGATTTGAATCACCACTCCTTTCTGTGTATGCTACTGAAATCTGTCTGTTTTAGCAAAATTCAGTTTTTTTGCATCGGAAAACAATTAAATTGAATAAGTATCTCCATATCTAAAGAAAAAGTGGATTATTATTTTCCAGACAAGAAACATTATTTGCATGAAACCCAAAAAATCACACATTCTGATACTTTCTCTGATAATTTAATGCCAGTTATGCTTGTGTTACTCTTCTTTCTGATACTATCATAGAGAAGGTCTGGAATGGAGGTTCTCTGATACTAGCTCTGTTATCAGGAAAAAAATAACTACATTCCATACGTTATCCCAGAAAATCTTATACAGCAGTCCCTTTTCTTCTTGTCATTTTGACATTAAAATAATTAAATAAACAATAATACTGAGTAAAAACAATTTCATCAAATGTCCTGTCCAGCTGTACAATAATACTATAAGAATTCTTTTGCACCAGAGCAGAATTTGTTTTTAATTTGCTAGAAGGTTTTGAAAAAGCAACAACAAGTCAATCTGCATGGAAACAAATATGGTCTGCAAAACTAACACAATTAATGTTTTTAACTTAAACATGGTTAAAGGATTTTAAAAAATATATATACTTAAATAAATATTTTTAAAAGAAAATTTTGTACTGTAGTTTGAAAGACAGTTTGAAAGAGGTCCTAAGCATGCCTTAATTAAATCATTAGTTGAAGTGTTACCTGGAATTTATCATAAATGTTGGTGTTATCCTTCAGCATGTCCCGCACATATGATATAGAAGTAGCCACTCTATCCCATACTAGGTAATCCATTTCAGCTGTGAGGTATTTAGTCAAATTAAATGCAATCCCATAGTCAAGAAGATTTGCCCTGTTAGAGATGTAAAAAATAATACAGCATTTGGTCAGGTACTCGCAGTGTAGTTCAGCATTATTGTTATTATCAGTACTGTTAAGAGTGTGTCTGAGATAAAGTTTGTGGGTTGCCTTGAGCAGTACTTTATATAAAAATTTCTCATGAGCATTATATTATGTGTTCCTTGAGATAAAGATTATGGAATAAATCATTTTAACACATTTAAAGAGATGTACACAGAAACATTAGTAATCATTCACAGTGAAATATAAGCACGTGAAAAGCATGAAACAAAAAGATTATAATTAAGAGGGGGCATTCAGCTATTTGGTTGCTAGCATGTAATTGATTAGCAAGGTAATTGCAAGGAAAACAGTAGTACATTTTAAATAAAAACTCAGTTTAAGATAATATTGTATTCTAATACAAGGTACTTATAAAAATACACATAATGAATTCAAAATGTAATGTTAATTCTTTCAAAATGTAAATGCTAATATAACACGTAAATACAGGACTGTTATCTGATGTGTTCTTATCAAGCAGCTCGAACAGAAAGTTTATTTTCTAGGAGATGTAATAATACCAACAATTCTGGGTATATTTTCTGGGACGTAACAGACAGAAATGCTGCACTTTAATACAATCAATAATAACAATATTTTAACCTTTCCCAGTTGATCTTGACTCTGGGGATGTTCTTAGCATTTTAAAGATTTACTAAGGTGCATTTGAATTTATTTTAATGTTGCATCCATGCAATATTTATATCTAATCATTTTATATCCTTATAATTAAATCTCATTATATATGTGAGATTAACTATAACTATATCGGAATACCTCCACCAACAAAATCTCAAGTAAACATCTGAGTTTAATTTGCATGAATAAGGTTGGTAACTTTTCTCAGTCAATTTCTGCTCAAAAGATTTAAGACATGACCAAAGAGGAAGAATCAAAGTACTATGTGTCTTTTTCAGTGCAGTTTACATGGACAAGTCACTGCTTGTTTGCTCTCAAACCTTTTCAAATCTGGGAACACATGTTTTGAATGCAGTTGTCTTACTGCATAGTAAACACCATTCACTGTAGCAATTTAATCCAATAAATGTTGGATTTATAAAATGCAATAGTTAAATACCACTGCCTGACAAAAACAATAACTATTGTAATTGCGAAGAGCACTTCACGTGAGGCTTTGATGAAAATATGTTATGTATCTGCTTATTTTCCCAAATAACAAGAATTTGTTTCTCTTACACAAGACTCTCTTTGTATTATACACATGCACAGTTATTTAGCAAAGTCAAACAACACCTCCTTGTTTTTTGTGTTCAAAATTATTAGTCCAATTTTTAGTGTGTTGAGGGACATTCCTCCTTTATGTGCAGTATTTTTCATGTGTCTACACATTTTGCATAACAGAATTGCGCTGAGACCCCTGAATAGAATCTAGCTGCACAAGGGCCTTGGGCAGACCTGAACCTGTTAAGCAGGGAACATTAGCAGAATAGTACCTGACAGCCTAAGAATGGTTACAAACGAGAGGAGACCATTTGACCCATCTAGCTTGTTTGGTATATATGTGGCATTTGCTACAGGGAATTGGTCTATAACTTCTCATAATTCCCACTCCTTGATTATGATGGTATCTATTAAACAAATTGTGATCAGGAAGTTGGTAAATTCAAGTCATTGTGCAGTGGCATTTGTGCAATATGAATAAGTCTATCAGCTTATGGTTCATCATCATTCAGCTGATATATGAATAAGTGATGTTTGCAGGGACAGGAAGCCTGCACAGAGGTGTTTAATGTACTGTTCCAGATACAATGCAGCTGAGTGTCCAGAAGATGAATGATGCTTTTGTGATGAGCTCAGTCCTCTGGTACAGAGTATGGCATGACAAGAACTGGTGTGTCGAATGTTGTGGCCACAACTCACCATGATGATCTTTTCAGGATATTTGTGGATTTGACCCTTAGAAAACATTAGTTAGAGTTTTGGCAAAATGTGTGATTCAACATGTTGTCTTTATTCAGGGTCTGTTCTAGAGTACCCATGGTCTAGAGTGGAAAATGGTTGTTGTTTGGTACTTTTGTCTACAACTTGAACAGGGTTCTTATGTTCTTTTCCACTGCTAAAATTGGACTGTGTCAATGTTGTCTTATTTCATGATGGGTGCTACTTTTTAAGATCTTTTCCAGTGGTGCCTTAGCTACACAAAGCAGAATGAATGGGAACTTGATTTAGGGTGAAGGTACAGGGTGATTTGGGGCACAGGCTGGTTTTGGGCAGCTCCAAGGCAAATAAGGCTCTGACACTTCTAGCAATTTCATATAAAATGAAATTGAGCTATACTTTTGTTTCCTTACATCTGACATGATTAAGAATAGAGAGCCTGAATAAAAATGAGTACTATACAGTCAACAGATGGAACATCCTCTTGTTAGAGAACTTCACTCTCTGCATTAAGACATAGAATTTAGGTGGGCCGATAGTTAGGAGGAATTGCTTTGCAAGTGATACTATTAATAATTGCGCAAAAAGGGTTGTATGTATTTTTCATAGATATATTTTCAATGGGCATTGTTACCATTATGTATTCCAGGCTCTCACAGCCCTTTAGTCAACAAATGTCATTGCATTTGATTACTGTAATGCTGAGGCCAATATGAATGAGTGATAGCTTATATTTAAAATTTATGATGACCTATGAAATTGTCTAGGACTAAGAAAAGGCTTAACATTGTGGGAACTGACCCAGAAAAAAGGTTAAAAAAGAGGAAAGTAACTCTTGCCCCATCTGGCTGAGTGTAAATGTTCCTTGTTGCCTGGGGACATGTTTCAGGGAGACATCATTTCTGGGGGTGTAGTCTAAAAGTAGTTCATCATTATCTGGCCTGTTTATTTGTGGTCAGTGCAGTGGATTTTGAATACTTCCATTTAAATGGCTGGATATGGCAGAACTGGAACGAATTGCTGCTAATAGAATTGACTTGAAAACATGTAAACATTTTCTATAGTGAAAAAGCCAGCCCATATAATGTCACAGAACATGGCTGATGATACAGGACCTGTATCAGTGATTTTGGACTAGGCATAGGTGGCATGGCCATGACTGTTATAGGGAGTGAAGCAGAATAGGTACTTTGATGTCATAGCGACCTACTTATTTCGTTTCAGAGTGACTCTCTTGCAGCAAATTGTGTAAATACAGTGTTGGATGACTAGACCTATGATGAGCTAACACTTGGCAGCCAACAGTGTTGAGTTGTAAAATGTGTTAACAGGCTTACACACTTTTATCAACCACTTTATCCAACACTTTATTCAAAATGTGGACTTTGGAGATGCAACGGCACTGCTGCCCTTCCTTTTGTGACTCTTTCTTAACAGACTTACAGTATGTGAATAAGATTAATTATCATTTTCTTGTTTGAGGTTTTCACCACATAACTAAATTGCACCATTTTACAACCATTATGCTTTTTTTCAGGACATTTTAGTGAGTTGTTTTGCTATTTTGTTTTGACTTGCACACGGGTCACGTTTTATTTCCTGTAAACATGTTTGTCATGACAGGACTAAGCACCTCATTGAGCAAGGAATGAATAGGTAGATCCACCAAAGTTCATAGCTGTGGAGGTAATTGTCAGGCATGTGAAAACGTGAGGCGTGATTATCAGATGGATTCTTCTTGCACTTACTTCACTTTGATGATGTAAGTACCTTTTCAAAACATGTTGGATGTGGGAGTAACAATGATAAAATACACTTTACATTGTCATAAATAACATTTTTTAAAAACATGTCACAAAGCATTGCACACGCAAGTGATCCCCAATATCCTCTAAATCCAACCATTAGTGAAACTATTTCCAAAAGACCAAATCTATAACGCGCTGTTGAATACACTAATTAAATAAATAAAATAATAAATAGATTGTATAAGCTACTGTATATATCATAAGAAACAAGACAACCTTTCCTTCAAAATGATGTATTTCAAACACAAATCCAGAATCACAATTTTTATAAAACTGTTTTCCTTTTGATGCAGATAAAAAGATGTGCTCTTTTCAAAGACCACAAACTGCTTATTTGCCATTTTTATAAAAAAATATATTGCAAAAGGAAAACCATGCTAATTAGAAAAACATCAATAACCCAATCTCCTTACTGTCTAATAGGAAAGCTCTTTTCGCTTTTCTTACCAGTATCTCATGTAATAACCACAGAAAAAAATAACTGTATTTGTCCTTATAATAGACTTGAAAGGTACACCTCTTTCTTTAGTTGCTCTGACTGGTGAAAACAGCAGTCATTCTGTGAAATCTGACCACTTACAGATTTAGGAGAGGTTTTTATCTGTTTCCCTTTGTGTGTCTGCATGTCAATCAAGTAAAGATCAAACAAATCCTTTTTTAATTTACTCCTATAAACTGGAAAGGTTATTTGCACAGTATAAACGGTCTATTTATCATGGTCTCTTTAAACATTTGTTTCCTAATTTTGTGTTTTATTTTGGAAGGCTAAGAAAACAACGTCGCTTTATAAAACAGAATTTTGGTCTTTGTTCTATCACTCTCACATTTTTATCCAAAATAGCAGACATTTTAGACAAGCCCTGCAAAACATCTTGTTAAAATAATTTTATTTTTATATGTTTTTTTTTCTGTTTTTGTTTTGGATTTTTTTTATTCTAGTATGTGTCCTAAGTAAGACATATAAAAAATGTAATGGTTTAATCTTGATTCAAACCAGAAAACATTGAGAATATTAAAGACATAAAAGTTATCACAGGGAGTCTTTAAAGTAACTTTAAAGTAAACAGAGCATAGAAAAAGTTCTGATCACCTGACTAGCAATTCAGGAAAAGCGAGATTTATAGACATCTACATGCAAAATAGTTTAAATCGCCAGACATATCATGCTATAATTGACTTTACATAGTTTATAACACATTAACAAAAAATAAAATTATGTCTGGTATGTATACAATCTATAAAATGCCACATTTAAAGAGGAAATACAGCTGAACATGTCAGCTTTAACTATTTTTGTTCTTTTACAATATCTTTGTTATTTATTCAGTATTAAATAGAAATGTTTTGAGGTGTAAATTATTTGCATATCTGCATTTCAGAAGTGATGTCTGTTTTGACCTGTGCCACTGTGCATATGTAAGGCAACATAAAACAACATGATGTCTTTTACCAGTAACTTACTGAGTAAGCACCTGCTAGCTTCACGGGACAAAATCATACAAGCTCAGAAACCAGAACTGAGTTTTTCCACCGAGTAGTTCCAAACCTGGAATATCTTGTGTCCACATGCCTTTGTTTCTTAACATATTTTTAAATAAAATATGGAAAACAGAACATCAATATGTCTTTTTAATGACACCATAATCATTGCAAAATATATGTATATTGCACCTACCGTCCAAGAGAAAACACATCATCAATGTATCCTACTCGGTCAGCTGCGGAAGAAACCTGTCGTAAGAGACAAAAAAATAAAAATGATAGATTTATGATAGATAGAAGCAATCATAACAAAATCATCCAAAAGTATAACGTTTGATTACGATTGACAGCAGCTACGTTTAGTTCTCCCCAGCTGTCCTAAATCATGATCCTTCCTGAAGTCATTTCCTCAAGTTAAAAAAACTATAAATATCATACATAAGCAACTTCTATCCTTCCCAACTGTCTTTTGCAGTCCCTCCACACCATCTCCACCTTCTCCAGCTTTGAACAAAAACAATAACAATAATATTCCACCCATCCATTCTCTAAATACTTCATCCTATTCAGGTTCGTGGAAGGAGCTGGAACCTATCCTGGCAATCAACAGGCATAAGTCAGGATAGACCCTGGATGGAATGCCAGTCCATTGTATGGCAGACAACCACAGACACGCACAATTTGGACAATTAGGACCAATTAGGACAATAAGGAGGCAGCAATGATAACCTCTAGGCCACTGTGCCTCCCATACATTTATTTATATAAATATAATTTAATAGGGACTGCAATATCCAAGAATTCAATGCTTTGTGAATGTTTTGAATACGTGGTGAGAAAACATTTGCTTTAAATAATTATCCTCCTGGCCTTTGGATGAGGAGGCTCGAACCCCTCTCAGACTGAGTGAACCAAGGGGTGGCTGCAAGCTGGAGATGGGGTGGAGGAGGGATGCTTGAGACAAATGTTGCTAGTTTCGTGATAATGGTGATTAGGTGCAGCTGTGTGGGATGGTCTTACTGATAAAACTGATAAAATACCAAATGATTAGTTTGAAGCTGTTGAGCTATATCGGTCCACTGCTGAATTTCATAGTTCACTCTATAAAATCCCAAGTGATGTCTGTTTATTTTCAGAAGTCCGTCCACAGCATGGTCATAGTCTTCCAATACAAATTCTTCAAAAAGAAAGAGAACAAAATGAACAAACATGACAAAAGAAATGACATAAATGGAAAGCATCAACAGCAAAAGAAATTGCATTTGTCTGTTTCCAATTCTTTTTTTGATAAACTTTAAGCTTTATTCCAGGATCAGAGTCTTACATAAAACTTTAACATGCTGTAATGGACATTTCAAAACACATCAATGGATCCTTTCTCTCCATATGTGCATCTTCACCAATAAAATATGGTCCATTGAGAGAAAAAGAATGACCAAGGGCAGTATGAGAAGTATATGGAATATGTCTGAGCTGGATTTTGACAAATACAGACAAGCTTTGGCTATACAGCACAAAATCAAATGTGAATTTTTATCTGTTCTTATATTGATGTTACAGAATTTATATTAACTAAGTATGCGTTCTGATGAACAGCATCCAATACTTTAAACTAGTATATATTTTTAAATTGTTCATTATATAATAAAAAATAAACCTGTGTTGTCTCTTAATCAGAACTTTTATTTCATCACATTTTTAACAAGGTGCCATGTCTTCTGTCTTCAGTCTTGTTCCCTGCTTCTGCAGTCATAATACATAGATGTATGTACTACATCTACTACATTTATTCTGTTATTTACTACTTTACTGAACTGCAGCAGTTTGCTCTGGCTCACTCCTAGCATTAACAATACCTTTCTTCTATAAACCTTTTATCACAAAAGGAAGGCATAGGAAATATGTGGACATTGTCATACATTTCATTCCAGGCACAATTTGACGTATTAAGCCACATTTCCAGAGGAAATGCTTATTAAATAATACAGTAAATTATACAGTATGTTAATATTATTTTTTTGTTGAATGTGGGACTTTTTAGTTTTCAAGGAATTAATACGATGTTATGAATAAAAAACTTAAAATACTATATTAATCTGAATTAGATCTTTTTTAACATAATTTAAAAAACACATTTTTTCTTTTTCATAAAACAGGAAAATATTGTAATATAGAAGTAGAGACAAGAGTCTTAAATATTATATCTGATGTTGAAATTATTCTCTTAGCGGTGATCATGTAAGAAATTTCATCCTACCAGTTGTCACAGTCCTATTGTACAGTCCAGTTCCATTCTTTTGACCACCCAAAGCATACCACTGAATAGGAATTGTCCATGTGTAACTACAATTAAACAGATTGTATGGATTTAATATTTAATAAGATTTAGATTTCACAAGCACAAGCACACAAATGTCTTAGAAAATGTTTGTCATTTACTATTTGTGTTATAAATACTCAATATTTGCCATTAATTGAACTTGATACACAAAAAAAATCAAATTTGTAAATTATTATATTTTTACTTAATTATATAAAATGAGAATATTTCAAAGTTGAAGACATCCAGCTTTTCTTGGAAGTATGCTGCATTTTTTGTCTTTCTGAAAAATTAAGTTTTATGTAATCTATACTGATATGTTCCAATTCCTTATTACATTGCATGCTTGTTTTATTATAACACCACCATTCTTATTCCATTCTTGATAACTGTAATAAAATATGCCAAAGACAATGTAGTAGCTGTCAGGACTTCCATTTAACCACTGCTTGTGATGTAATACGTTGGTACCAGTGTTAGTACAATAATATTGTTAAACCTAAGAATACTAGGGAGGGAAACTAGAAAGTGAACAAGGTAAGTCATCATAAAACATAAAACAAGCACACCACTCTTTGAAGCTTAAAAGTGAAAAAATTGTGCCTCACTCTAACAGAATCTCACAAGACATGACCAGACACACTTTCATCAGTGGTGGTTTTACAAATATGAACAAAGCTTTCTGTGAAGATAAAGCTGAAGTTAAAAAAAAATGAAGCTTGCTCACTTTAGGGCTGAAGGTGGTTTGGTGGGGTCTGCTTGAGGATCCAACAGAAAACGTTTTTGACTCAGACGTGAACTCTGTGCCACATGTAATACAGGATATCCCATTTGCTTAGTCCAGGTGTCCATTACTTCTTCTATTGGTTTCCCACTCACCTAAATAATAACATTATTGACAAGTTAGCCTTTGGGAACGTAGTTCTAACTTATCTCTTGAAACTTTAGCTTCTTGCCAAAAGCGATACTAGTTATATACTGGTTTCTAATAGCTGTGGAAACCTCTAGATTTAATTTTATCTGGCTTTTACTGTACCTAAATAGACAGAATTGTTGTTTTATACTGGTAATATACAACTGATTACTTCAAGTTATTCCAAAAGAGGAATATGTTTCTTTAGGAAGCAGACTTACCATATTTACCATAAAGCAGTAATGTTTTACATACAGTAAGGGGAAAAATGTAAATTGTTAACTGTTATGTTTGTTTCTCTAAGTCTCTCTGAGAACCTCTTAGTCTGCTGTTATGACTAAGAGGTAAAAGGGTTCAGGTAAAAAAAAAGAAATACTTGAATATTGTTATTCTCCCTGTGCAAGTGTATTCTTTTTGCCCCAAAACAAATTCCCTTTTTAAAAATTCATATAAGAGCTATGACTTTAAATGTTTACAAGTATAAAGAATATATGAAATGTGAAAGGTATTCTCTTTAGCAAAATACTAATTCCTTCAATCAATTTATATGAATTCTATCATTAACCATTTCAGCATTGTTCAAAGGACATTATGTTTGTTTCTCAGGAATTGTATCTAAGGATCTCGTGAAAAAAAATATTTTCATACACAGAATGAAAGTCTTGTGTCGTATTTTATTTTGCTTTCTTTGTTTAGTTTTGGTGTTATACGAAGCAGAATACATGTTGATATAGGTTATAAGGAAGTTGCAAGGAAAATACAGTGCATGCATTTCGAATTAATGCACATAGACACAAATGAAGAACAAGATGTAGTATTGTGCACTATACACCTGAAGTTTTGTCAGACAGGAAGGATAAAATGCATGGTATAAGGATCAGGAATTATGAAAAAAAAGCTTTTTAGAGAAATATATACATAGACACACCTCAGCTAGGGATCTCCAGAAGTCTGTTGTTTTTGCATTCTGAAAACGGTACGTCTGCAAGTATTTCTGAAAATAAAAGGAATATCAAACATTAATAACCTTTAACCATTTGTATTCAAGTACTGTATTACTCTGATTTTTGTAATATGTCTACTAAACTGAGAGGCATTTAAAACAGAACACATTATTATGGTTTCAATATTTCTGGAAAGGTATATATTCATTAAAAAAATCATTCATTTAATTTCCAAAGAATCGTTATATAAAAGGGTAAATTTAATCTTGGTCTCTTTGGCCTGTGTTACACATCATATGCAGTATAGTGTAATGTTCTTTAGATTGGGAAATGTGTGCGTGATTATGGTGATGATCACATATTACAGCACCTGTGAGCATGGATACAAAAAACTCCAGCAAAATATGCAGTAATAATGGCTCCCAGAATTTCCCTCTATCCAGATACTGTATTGCTGATTATAACTGCACATTATTAAACAGCACACTATCAAGCATCAAGTTGTATAAGCTGAAGACAAGTTGAAAGTTTAGTGATATAGGTGTTGGAGTAATACTTCTCTTGAAACTGCTTCATTTCTGAGCATTTCTGAACCCCAAACCCATCATGCTGCACCCACCTGGCATCCCTCCTGAAACTTATCTGGACCCATCCAGTCCTCCAACATTCTCAGGATTGATGCTCCCTGTGGATGACACGATTGACGATTGTATTAATAATCCTCAAAAACGTAAATGTTCCTTTTTTAATTAAAAACCTGAAAAGCCATCTTTAACTCACCATGTATACACCTGTATTTAATATGTTAATGTGTGTTTACGTAAAGAGGCACATAAAATCCAAAAATACAACATAAAAAACACATGTAAGAATAAATGTTAGGATTTAAAAGATTTATTCATTAAAATTTGTCATTGTCTAAAAGGTAAATTAACCTTATTGTCCAGATAAAATATATGCTTAATGGTTCTTCATGTGTTTTCATTTTAATAGTAGAAGTAATAATGTTATTAGAAGTAGCACTTGTATTAGTAGTATTGACCTTGGTAGTAGCCAGCACAACATTCAAATATATAAATGTGCACTGATACTCTTAATCCAACAGAGGGCACCATTTTAGCAAAACAGACCAAATTTTGAGATGATCCGTCTTTGACAGAGGTCCTGTGTCCTGTGACATTGCTTTGGTTAAGTAACACTTATAAGACAACTCATTCTACAAACAATTACTAGTGAAGGACACTAGTAACAAATATAAAGCATGTATTGTTTTTTAAAAGTAACAATAATCTCAAGGATTTTCAATGAACAAAATACGCCTCTAGAAAATCTAGAAAATTTTCTGAGGGAAAGTCTGTAAGAACTGTAATTGTCAGTTTACAGGAATAAATAAGATTGTCAAAGGTTTTTTCAGTTCACATTCACATATTTAAAACTATTATTGACAGCAAGAATGCTAATATACTGTAGTTAGTGGTTGAAACAGTAGACAGAGCACCTTGCTGTAAGATATTCCATCAAACACAGATGTAATTTCAGCTGGACTTGACACATCCACAATAATTGGGTGAGAGGAAAGCAGGGCATCATCCACCATGACTGGTAAAACATCGTCAATGAGCATTATATCACGCTGGAAAATAAAGACAGGAGATGTACTACAGCACTTCGTGTACATTGTATAGTTCTTATTACAAGTACAACACATTACAAATAAAAATCACAGGCATTGAACCTTGCTTCGTAAGGATTCTCTGATTAACCTCCATTGCATCAAAACAGGACCTTGCAATTGTTTTCAGACCCTGGCACAGTTCTTACATATTTTTGCTTTAACACTTGCCATCATTACATTTTGAGGTAGCAATTAATATTTGATTATGTACACAACCTACTCTACAGATTCAAAGCAAAAACAACAAAAAAAAATAAGTAAATAGATAATTAACTGGAAAGAGAAACAGAAAAGTCATTATTGCATGTATTGAAACCCCTTTACTATGACAAGCCTATCATAATTTAGATGTGCAAAAAGCATTTAGAAAGTTCCATACTTTAGTGACCTGTTTACAGAATGTATTTGCAATATTAGTGGTATACTAATATTACAGAATATTCAGAATGAATACATCTGTCTCTGTAAATCTTTTCAGTAAGGTACTGAATGTCAAGCAAAGACTTAACTATGAAGTCTAAGGGGCTTTCAGAACGACTCATGGATAAAGTTGTAGAACTGCACAGACCAAGATAATGATAAAAACAAATTCAGACACTGAATAAACTTTGAGCTCAGTGAAGTCGATGATAAAAAAGTGGAAGGTATATACTGTAGTACTTAGACAAAACCTAGAGCAAACTGTCTTTCCAAACTGAGCAGCCTACTAAGGCTTTGAAAAAGCTGCAGATTTCAATGGCTGAGATGGGAGAATATGTCTATGAGTCTATGAGTCAAAGCTGGCATATGGCAGCGTGACAAGATCCTTTACTAAACAAGAAAACATCTCAAATGAAAAAAGAAGTGATACAGCAAATGTGGCAAAATGTGAATAACTTGAAAACGTTATATTTAGTACAAAACACTGGATCCCTTTGTCTACACCATCTCTACTGTCAAATATGGAGGTGGCAAATAAATGTTATGGGACTGCTTCTCTTCAGTAGTGACTGGGAAGCTTGTCAAGACTGAGGGTAAAATGAATGGAGCAAAGTACAGGAAAAGCATAGAGAAAAACCTGCTTAATCTGCTGAAGACTTAAAACTGGCATTAAAAAAATCACTTTCTCCAGTAAAAGTCCTGTTTTGAATCTTGCTGAGAATCAGGGAAAGCCTTGAAAATTGCTGTTCATAAACAGACCCCAAGCAACCTGAGAGAGCTTGAGCAAATCTGCCAAGAAGAATGGGTAAAAACAGCACCAAGCCAGTGTGTAAAGCTGGGTAGAGAAAACTCTACTCAGAAAACTCTGTGGGTGTACAAATCTGAGTAATAATGCAATCTGCATATTTCAGTTTTTCCCTTTAGTTTCTGTGGACATTGACTGTATCATTTACTAAAATTGTATAATGTAATATTATGTTATAATATTATGCCCGAAGAAGGCTCCACAGCCAAAACGTTGTGTTTTCTTTCTTCTCTTTCCAGCATGAAATAAACCTATTACTTGTTCCTTTGCAGCCTACGCATGCTGATGCAGCTACCCACCTGAACTAATGTAATATTATACTATAACAAGTGGCAAGGATAACTCATCTGTTATTTCAAAGGGTGATGTACATGTATCTTCATATCCATGGCTTCGTCCCATGGTGAAAATCTCTGTACCTTTTCCCAAATACAGTAAATATATAGTACACTACTCTTCTAGTTAATGTTCCAATAAAGCTATGTCAACTTCTCTTTTGGAGAAATTAGGCATTCAGAGGATGTTTACTCTAAATCAGGAATGCAAATAATTAACAAATAATAAGTTGTTAGCATTACAACCAAACTAATTATTAACTATATACATATCTGATAATTGGGATAATAAAAACTGCTAGCCTGTTCAAAAGAACATTAAATTGATTATTTATACTGATACTGGATGAATCATACAGTGTATTACACAAAACAAATACAGAATATTTTTAATTTCAAATAAAACTCACTTAAAAACTTACCATTTGCCAATCAGGTTCAGCTTTGTTGACACCAATGTATTCAAAAAAACTGGCAAATCCTTCATTAAGCCACAGATCATCCCACCAATTCATTGTCACTATGTTCCCGAACCACTGCAGTAAAACAGTTATGAAAAAATTACTGCACCATATAAAGTAATTTATTTTATCTTCTTTTTCATGCCCATTGTTTTTTAAAACAAAATCAAAATATAATTTGTATTCAAGACACATTGAAATTCATTGTATAGACACTAAAATGATTAGACTTAAATATAAATGTAACATTTTACTATTCAATTGCATTCTTATCTACTTAGGAACAATACTAAATTAAGAGAAAAGCATTAGTGATCAATTCAGAATAGCACTGTGGTTTTATGAGTACATGACAACTACTCATGACACTGGTAGATCACAAGTATTGGGAACTAAGGACTGATTGGTTTATTGATGTTTGTATAAAGGGCTAATGCAACTATATGAAATCAAGAAAATGGAGGCAAAATATTTATTTCACAAGGCTGTGGGTAGCACTGCAAAGATATAGCATGTACAATAAATGTCAGATTTGGAGGTCAAACAAGTACTCAATGTCCTGTTACTGTTCTAGTAATGAGGATAAGTCTTCTATAGATCAGTGGGTGTCAGTCTTGATCCTGCAGTACCCATATCCAAATCCTGTTGGATTTTGTTCCATTTGGGCCCTTCATCACCACTGCTAATTGTTACCTGTAACTGAGCTACTTGCTAGTTCATGCTTTTTCTTTCTGCTCTCAGCTCTTGGTTTAAAAAACACCCACGTTAAAGTGTGTTATTCCTAATAACTTCAGCACAGAGAATTGTATGCAGTCTCTCCTGAACATGCTAATTAAGAATATGTTCCCTTATGTCAGACTAAACGACTCTTGATAATCAATCAATCAATTGATGATGAACAAATACTGATGGGAATGACACTAACAGACTGCTCTCACAATGATGCAGAGTTTTTCTTTCTGCTGAATTCTAATTGCTTATATTTTTTGCTAGCACCAGGGCAGTTCTAAAACTCACTAATTGGTAAAGGATTCATACCATTTAAAAATCGAATTTAAAAATAAGACCCCCAATAGAAAACTGAAAGAAATCACTATGTGAGTAATAACAGAGGTAGAGCAGAACTACAACCTCACTGGGATTACCAAGTACCAGGACTGACAACTGATGTTCTGGGGTATTTTTGAAAACATGGCCTGTGTGCAGAAAAAAGCCTAAACAAGCTAACAGATCAGTTAGTAGAGGCAAATAGCACGGGTACTTAAGCACCCAGTTGAAATATAAATCAGGAGACACATAGGGTACTAAAGGACCAAGACAGAGAACCACTGCTCTGTATCATAAGAGGTCTGCAAAGCTTTTCAAGAAAGAATGGGAAAAAAACATATTTTTTGATTTTTCAAAAATATTTTTGTAAAACACTAAGAATGATTTTAATTCTAATACTCATCATTGTTTGCTAACTACAGCAAGCCGAAAATAGCCCACAGGTGAATACCCTGCATGTACAACATGTCACATAACCCATTGACAGAACTGCTATCTGGAAAGTCTAAATATTCATATGTGCTCCTATGAATTCATGCCATTTGCTGGGTACATGCTCTCTTCTGTCCTTCAGGTTCCAAACAAATGAAGAACTGGAGGCTCACCACAGTTCCAACAAATTGGCAAACAATCGGCCTTTGTACTCCAACTGCCATTAGGTCTCATCAACTGCAGCTACTAACAACACTTGCCCAAAACATTCAGATTAAAAGAAATGAAAAACAGAGGTACTGTAACTCGGGTGTGTTATAGTTTTAAGTCCCATCATGTTCAGGGTTATTGGTTTGGGGTAAATCATCAGTTATGCTTTTGATGTTGAATTACTAGTGTGTCTGTAAGTAGGCAGGTTTGTTGTTTATGCATTTCTTGGGTTGGCAGACATTTGGTCAGCTCTACTCTATGGTTTATGAATTTGTGTGAAACTGCTTTTTTCTATAACAAAAATTTGAGTAACACTTTCAATGAGAGTCTTTTACAAAATGTTACCTATTTATGGAAATGGAATGTAATTTGGTACAGCTTTAAATGTATTTGTTTTACCTGATGAACAAGCTCGTGGGAAATAACACTGGCTACTCTTTGCTTGTTGTATGATGATGACTCATTTTGGTCATACAACAAATTGGTTTCCCTGTAGGTGATCAGTCCCCAATTTTCCATGGCTCCTGTGCCAAAATCAGGGATCGCAATCTTGTCTGAAAGAAAATAGCCATAACATGTCAAATAAAATAGAAAAACAACAGAAAAAATGTACCACCCTTTTTTCATTTTTTTCTTTACTACAGTGAGCTCCAAATTAGTTATCTTACCCTTAAAGCTTCAGCTATTCTTATTTAATAAGCAAAATAGCTCCATATCTCTAGCAATAAGCAGAGCTCTAAGGTAAAGCTAATCAAATATTGAACTTGACAATTATTCTGATTTTTGGTAGAACCCATTATTACAAAGACATTTCAATGAACTTCTAAATTCAAATTTTTCAGTGTCCTGGGTATATGAGGATGTGCAGATATCAGATCGTGGCAAGTCTACAAAAATAATATGAAGCAAGTTCATAGAGGGGTAATCATAGGAGTTTCAACAGTTGATTTGTTTTTAAAATAATCATAAGCTTTTCACAATGCAGTCAACACAATGTGTTCTAGAGGCATTTATGAGAAATAAAACATTTTTAAATAACTTATTAAACTTTTACAGTTATGACTTAGAAAATAGAATTTTGCAAACTTATAATGATATACAATAACAATGAAATGTATGAATTAGAATTTAAAACTTCCCCAGAAACTATTTGACCATTAAAATATCCCCTAAATTTTTAAATTGACACTGGTTTGGTTGTACTGGATAACACAAGATCATCAATCAGGTATGTTTTATAAAACTGGTAAGAAAAATCCGTTTAATTGAAGTGTTTAGTTCATTGGCAAGAACCAAAGAAACATAATATTCCAACATTATTTTCTAAAATTGCGCAACTCATAGATTAAATATGGCACAATTATAAAAGTGATTTGTATTGATTGACTATAGTTTTGATGGATAAATAGCATACATTGTATTGTTTAAATAGAAAAATACATAGACCAGACCAGATTATTGAAAACATTGCACAGTGCTGTAGGAATTTAAATTCCCAGGATTTAATGTACTGTTGGCCAGAAGTGGGCTGCATCCATCTTACAGGCCAGTATACCAGGTTCAAGGATATTTTGTAGTCTGCGACCTACCCTTTTGTTTGAAACAAACCCATTTACACAATTTTTCAACACTTTGAAAACACTAAAATACATTGATGCTAATGTTTAGAACTTTGTTTGACCATATCACAAATATTTGAAAATGAATGGACAAGATAACACATTCTGGTTTGTTTGAAATGCACTATGGACATATTCCAAAATGGCTGGGCAAAACTCCCACTGGGCTGTGCACACTAACCAACAAAATCATCACCATGGAGCTATTGAAGGTCATCACATTCCTGCCGTCCCAAAAATGTGTTTTGACATCCAAATATACAAGTTTAAGTTGTATAATAAAAATAAGTTGCGTGGCCTTAAGCTTATATCTTTTATGTTTCTATTGTTATTCAGCTTTAGGATGCTCAATATGTGTGTTCCATCACATCATCATGCACCACAACACCAGCATGTGACTTGTGTTTGGCCTCTGCTCTTTGGAAGAACAACTCCTGCTGTTACCCAGAAGTATAAACTCAACATTTGGATAAACAATGTACTGGATTGTACTGGTAAAGGATGTACCGGAAATATTTCTGACCACTAATGTTAAGTCACCTTAGGAAACACAACATTCCTATATTCTATATTAAGCAGTCCATACTTAAAATTAATGATTGATTGCTGGTAGAATCAATAGCACAAACCACTTGTGGTTCCAGTAATAAACACTGAGAGTAGTCATTTGCTTAAGAGATGCTTAGTGGTGAGGTGAAAGCCGTTTTCTGTCTTTATTTTGAAGTGATGAAAAACAAAAATGAAATCTCCCGGAAAGAATTTTTGGTATGGGATATTAACTTACATCATCATCAGCATATAATATTTTAAATGGGAAAAAAGATGGAGAAATGACAAATTAGAACTACAAAAAATTACCTAGTTTAGGAAGGGAGTAGTTCATGTTGAAATAGTTTTCAAAATAGTCGAAGATTTCCTTGGTTACATTGGCAGCATATTCTGCTGTGTGTATCTGCTCAGGCTGGACATAAATTCGCAGCTGAAAGAAAAGCAGTAAGTTTCAGTATCTGAAATTAAAATGCACAGATTGTAACTGCCAACATTAAAGCAACAAGAAACACTTTGTGTACTGTAATTCATTCCAACAAGGAACATACATTGACAAATCTGTCTGTTTCATAACATAAACGTTCATTAATTATTTACTGAGGTAATTGTTTTGTACAGCTCATAAAAATACAATTGCTAGCCCAGATGCAAGAAAACTGTATCACATTAGGTCATTAATACATTGTATAACACGGAATAAAAGCTTCACTTAAGAAACTAGACCTTTAAAGTTCATGTGTTGTAGAAACAACAGATCAAAATATATGTGGTAAAGGTTCTAAAACCTCACGAATTAACATGATACATGGAAATAAAACATCATGTTACATTATACCATGTACCATGTACCAAACCAGGTACTCCTTACAGAAATCTAAAATGGCTTCAATAAATAAAGCAATTTTTCAATTGATGTAGAAACTAATAGTTGTTATATTGGTGGATGGGACCTAGGGTGCCAACTGTGAAGAGTTTGTATGTTCTCCCTAAGTTTGCATGAATTTCCTCTGGGTGCTCCAGTTTCCTCCCATAGTCAAACAGCATACTGGTAGCTTAATTAGCTTCTGGTAAGACAGGCCCTGGTGTGAGTGTGTGTGTTTGTGTGTGCCCAGGGATGGACTGGCATTCCATCCAGGGTGTACCTTGCCTTACACCTATTTCTTGTTGAGATAGGCTCCACCTCCCTGTAAGGATTTTTTCTCAGCTCAGATGGACTGCCTAGATGAATAAATTAAACTTTACTTCAGAATGAATATTGTATATGCATGGTGGAGTGAATATAATTCCATAGAAGTTAAGAAACAATATATTTTGATGATCCAGGAGGTTGAAGTGGTTCAGAATGATGCACTTCTTTTTCCTTATGTTACCAGTAAATTTTGACATACACCTATGTTGTGAATGATGTACAGTAATAAATGACTAAAATCCTTTAAAACCACCTAACACCACGTACTGTCGGAATTGTGTCCCAGATTGACCTGGGCTAGCAGCAAGATGAAAAGATTAGAACCGTGCTTGTCTTGTCTCTTCTGGGGTACAGAGCCTGACACAACCAGGTTCAAACAAGTGTAAGATTGTAAAGAAAGATCTGTAAAGTGGCCATCATGAAGCCAAGCATCGTTCTAAAGTGTGAGCTTGAAGCAATCAAGCACAGGCAATCACGCATGACAATCATCTGCTGGGTGGGGAGCATGACCAAAGAGTAAAGGCAAATGTCTAGGAACACCATGCATTGAGAGAGCAAGAGGGCACTCTTCACCTAATGTGCCAAGAGACACAGCAAATAATGTGTGTAATTCTCTATGATAGTGTTAAAGTCTATGAGTGTAAATTAGTTCTTACTTTGGACTAATTTTTGCACTTTTGACTGGAGTAGCTGGTGTATGTTCAACATACAACTGTAAGAATTTATCAATGAGAGCTGGTGTTTGGACAAATGCCTTTTTCACTACATTGCAGGTATGAAAGGCCTCAAATATTGTCCTATTGTAGGGGGAACTGTTGCTCATATTCTCAATTAATGAGAATATCATGTTCAATAGTCTTTGGAGGTATCAAATTAACAGCAGGAATTTAACGAAAGATCGAACACAAGATCGAAGGCCTTGACAAGGTAAATTAATGCACTATAAAGTGGTTACATCTGCTCAAAATATTTCTCCTGAAGCACATTCAGCAAAAAGGCCATATCAGTTTTAGATCTTTCATCTCTAAAGCCCAAATAAAGGAGGCTCCAAACGTTTTCAGTGTACATTCGACCATAATTTTTAATATGCCTCTTGCACACTGACACCAACGTCATGTAGTCTTGCTTTGAAAGAAAAAAATAAGGAAATATTTAAACTCAATTCCTGTTGGGCTGCACTCAGATGGCTGCCAATCAAAAAGAGGAAAAAATCTGATATGGAACATTTATTGCAGTATTGGTATTACCAAGACTTATAGAAGAACAGTGAAGTAAATAAATGGAAGGAATCTAACAATCCAGGAAAAAGACTTTGGGAGACATGGCTTGGTTTGACTGGATAATTTTGTTATACCTACTCAGTGGAGAGGCAGGGGATGGAGGGGAAAACCAATTGTCAAAAACAATCATTGTACTATGTATGGAAATCTTTTGTAAGTTCTAATGCATATGCAAAACTCACTCCTAAACACAATATGTATGGTAACTGAGAGAAATGTTCTAAAGTATAAAACTGCTTGTAAATAAAGTGCGCAGAGCATTACAAGAAAATTAGGCATTTTTGCATATTTCTGGTTATTCTCTTGAAATGGCGTTTTTTTCTTAATAAATTAAAACTTATTTCTAACCTTTCCTAAACTGCAGCGTGAATTCTTGCAGGCCTACAAAGTGATGATATAGACTGCCAAGGTCACGCAGCATGACAAGAGAATGCTACTGCTTTAGCCAAATTACTGCCTGGTGTGGCATAACCCGTTATACAGGAAATTAGTTAAATTTTAGTTTATTTATCAATACAGGATGTAATGCTATTGATTTAGCAAAACTATTGACGTTCAGCACTCATTCAGATAACGTTTCCCAGTTTAATTCATGAATATTGAACATTCTTGATGTACATTTTTCTTTGGTACATCTTTTAGTTTAAGTTTAGCAAGGTCAAGCTTTATAAAATTTTATGTTTTTCAATTTTGTTCATTAATTTAATTTTTTGAAAAACATTAATAATTATGAACTTTACTATTGAAAATAGGGATAACCTTGCTTCCCGGGAGTGCCTGTGGCCTGTGTATCCAAACCAGCTGTGGTGTTACATTATCTCAGCTTAACACACACATCATCAACAGACGTGTTACTCTTCTGTTGAATCAATTTGGACAGCAAGTACTGTAAAAATTATTAAATAAAGGGCTAAAATGCAAGAAAAAATCAGAATTTATATGAGTTATGAAAATCTTGTGCCAACAAAGAATACACATTTTCGGGGGGGGGGGGGGGTGTCAGAAATACAGTACTATTTGTTGAATATACCCTCAGTAAAAGAGGGTTCCTTATTTCCAATCCATTTATGTTGAATTCTAATTTAGAGCCAAGGTGGAAATGAAGATCAGCAAGTTTAATTCAGCATGGCTGTATGGGGATTTGGGTGAATAATTCTTTGGCTTTCACTAAAGTTATTTCAGTATTCTAGAATCCAATTTATTCACAATTGACTTAAAAACAAACAGTAGACTTGTGTACAGTGCTTTTCACTAGAAATGACCTTCATATATCTTCAACTATCCTTCATATACATACTGTATATGTTATCCATGCAATTTTAATTTTAAGTTTAGTAGTCATACATGTGCCTTACAGAACTTGTTCTGCTTTTGTTGTTCAGTGTCTTAGATTGTAGATGTATTTGAAAAACAATTTCTACTTTCATTTCAAAATTTTCAAAGTGTTTTTTATTATAACTATCAAAGAACGATCAGACCCAAAGCAATATTAGACAGGTGGTATATTGAAAATGCTAACATTATATTTATATTAATATGAGTTACAGTGGACTAGAATGGAAAAGTAAAATGAAATCAGACAGATGGATTGAGAAATATTAAAGAGAGAAATATTATGGTAAAAATGTGTACCTATCAGTATTATCAGTATTTAACAATCCATTATCTTGCATATTTTTAGAGCTTTTTGCTTCCAGGTGAGATCTGCTTCCAGTATTCTAAAAATAACTGTAATGTCCTATGGATGTAAATCTAGCAACAAATTATGTTTTATGTGGGAAAGAGTGGAGAACACAGGACATAAGTTTTATTTTCAGTAAGATATATTTGTATTGCATATGCTATGGTTAAAAATAAGAACATCTTCTCCATAAACATAAAACATATTAAACATGCTAAAATGTTATTTTTTCTATAAGCCTTATTACACACTTACTTGTTGTTTTCCATCTGCCATATCCCTTTGGATAGCAAGTGCCAGAGCACTCTGATAGAGCAGCTGTGAACAGCTGCAGGAAGCTCTTGGGAGATGAAGCTCTGGAGGGTTTTATTGTAGATTGGAGCTGGACAATATTAATTGTAAAAGCCTGGTTGCTAGGTTGCAGAGCAAGACTATACAAAAATATAAGGGCCACAGACTTTAAGTAGTAGTGTTTACACATGTGACATCCAAATTTAAAAAGAACATAAATTCCTAATAATGTTTTAGCTTTCAGTAGTAATTACAACCTACAAGCCCAAAGATGGAACAGATTTTTATATTGCAAATTAGCTGTTATATAGAAAACACAAGTCAAAAGAGTGAGAGCTATAATATGAAATAAGCCTCTCAGTCAATGAAAGCAAGTGCGTTTTGGATGTCCACAAGAAATACCATGAGCACACGAGCCTTATCAATGTTGGACTAGCTTAAGACTTAATCCTAATGTTTGGTAACTCAAATGCATGAGTTGTAATTTCTGATCCTAGATCTCCCAGTTGCTTGGAGGTCATCAGTTAGAATAGTACAGTCTCCATTCTAATAAAAAAGTAAGCTCAAATCTATGAAGCACAATGAAGAATCTCTCTTTATCTCCCTTTATTTTTCAAAGAGCTCACAGTAGTATCATTTTATACTCTAGCACTTACACCTACAGTATGTGAGGTGTAACTCACCTTGGGCTTACTAAAGAAACGCCACCACGTCTCTCCCTCTCTGGCTAATGTCTGAGAGGCAAAAAAAATTTTGCTCAGGTGGAAATGGACTTTACACTCTTGTTATTTTTTTTATTTGTGTGCTTGCTTCTGATTAGAAACACGTCCCTTTGTAGTTAATGTTCTGAATATATAGGATGGGTATGGCATTGTAGACACAGTGCATAAAATGATCAATGTGTTTGTGAGTGAGATCTGTAAGCTAAATAAAGGTTAATTGTATGTATCTTGAGCACAGGAGCTAACATGTGGTTACCAATGTTCTTTACCTTCTTTTTTGTTTTTTATTTAAAAAAAACTGTTGTTTTGCCTTATTATGATTGGTGTATTTTTTTCACTTTGTAAACAAAAGAGCACTATTTGGAGCCTGATGGTCTGCATTCTGGGTGTATCTGTCGGTTTGTACCTGCCTATTTTGAAAGCCCTGTTGGTACCTGCCCTGTGCAGCATCACAAGTCAGATAAGGTTTAAAGTTTTCATATAAGTTAATGGAAACGATTAAAATGAAACTAAACTAGAGGCCCATATATTGTAAATAATGTAGTGGCGAGGCTTATTAATAAGAAAGAATTAAGTGTTTCTGAGCTTTCCCAAATTAGGCCTCATCTCTCTGTTCATCTCTGTGGTGCAGCCCCCAAAAAACTATTCATGCAGGCTGATTTAGGGTTCCTTTGATAAGGACAGCTCCCAAAGGGGGATGCACTTAGCTAAGCCTGGCTATCATGATCAATGGTCATCCATTGGCGCCTATCTGTCTAGGGAGTGCCAGATGGACATCTGGACTGCATTCCTAAGTGTCAGGAGTAAGTGACTCATATCTCACCTTGATCAACCAATCAGGGACTGGTAGGGCCGAGTAACCCACGTGGGACTCTGATGCCCATGGAACTTTCAGCCAATCAACGAGCTGAAGTTCCTCCAGGTAAAAACAGGCAACACAGAGAGCCTGAGAGATTCAAGGGTAAGATTCAGGAGAATTCTGTGGACTTTTCTAAAGGGAATTCAAAGGAGAATTCCAGGACGGCCCAGGAGCAGAGGGCTCCCAAGGGCAGGACATTCTCGCAGCGCGCCTCCTGACCATCCTGAGACTCAGCCCAGACAACCACGGAATGGCCAGTGTGTCCGAGTGCCAGAACTTTCCTTTGTTCTAGGAGTCTAGAGCGGAGGTTGCCAGAGAGTAACCAGAGGATCCACCCGAGGTTAGCACCAGCAGCAGGCCTCGTGAACAAGTCGGAACTGTGGACAGCTGAATCACTATTCAGAACTAGCTCTTCATCAGGAACGAACCGGTCCTCTTCCTGACTTGCTGGGACCCACAGTCATCTTTTCTCCTGTGCACAAACTTTGCTAGTTAAATCCAACACTAACTAGCCGGTCATCATCAGCGCACCGTCACAAGCCGCACAGCACAGCCTGGCACGCAGCCGGAGAGCGCGGATTGGACAGCAACAGCCTGCAACTGTTTCTTTGTGCCCGCAGGAGATCTGAATCCCCAGAGATTGGATGAGTATTCAACTTCAATGCATTACTGCTCGAGAATTCAATTGTTATCCCAACCAGTTGATATCAATTTAATTCCTAAGAGTTATGTACTTGTTTTGAGCATCTAATGTAGACATTATAACCAAGTGCATTCATTAAGACGAAACGGTCTTAATGAATGATATACTGAACGTATGTCCTCTTGATATGTGTAACACTTTGTAACTGACTGAATATATACCTTTTGTATTCTGATAACCCTTTTGATAAGATCTGTTAGGTTTATATGCATATTTTATGTATTAATAAATGTATCCTCGTGTATTAGTACCTGTGTGTGTGCGTTGTTTGAGTTATGTCGCATGGTTGGATTCTAAAGCCATCAAAAGAATCAATTTTGTGATTTACTGCTACAATTAAAAATTGTCCCAGTAAATGCCCAAACCCTACAGAACTGGTGCCTTCAGAGAGCCACTACATTACATTTTGGCTATGGCAACGTTACAATAATATACTGGGAAATTGTCATGACCACCAGCCAGCGGAGATCATCTCGCAAAGGAACTAACCAGTACCAGCAGCGCGTTTATAATAACAAGCGCGCCGCACGTTTTAATCCATCAGCACACGCTCTACCGTGCGGCAAGCAGCACTATTTAAACCGTCCTAACCTGCTTCCCGCTGCTCGGTATTGAGTTTACTCCCTGAGAGCTCTACCTGGTGATTACTAAACCTTGTGTCAGACCAACCATGTACAGCTTGAACTGAACTGACAAGATCAAGTTAGATGGTGCTTGTTTGTGAGATGGAAGTAGTGCTCTTACTGCCTATACATAGTGGTTGCTCTTTTCTGTTCTGTGCTGCTCACAATATTTGATATTTCAACAACCATGAAAAATTAGCAGAAAAAAAATTAATATGGGGATAAGTACTACCAGTAACTATTTTTTCAGTAAATTAATTATTAACACTGTATTTTAACCACATTTCAGCAAGATAGTGACACAAAGTGCAGGTTTAAAGATACTCTGGAGTGTCTTCTATGAAAGTATATTTCTTTGGGTGGTTAATTTCCAAATGTGAATACCATTGAGAATTTGACTTGAACATTTCTGTTTAGAAGTGTTACCAAAGCAACTTGGGAGTGTTTGAGCAAACATGCCAAGAAGAATACACAAAAATGTGTCAAGTCAGTGTGCAAACTGGCAAAGACTTATTGTTATCATGATTATTTTACAAGGCACTGCATATAATCTGTTAGACACTAGATATAATTGGAGAATTTTCTTCATTAACCATTCACTAATTTATTTATTTTTGTACAGTATATAAGGCCTGGGGGTGGCACAGTGATTAGCATGGCTGCTTTGCGTGGTTTGATTCCTGGTGTGCTATCTGTGTGGAGTTTGCATGTTTTCCCTGTGTTCATGTAGGTTCTCTCGCACAGTCCAAAGCCATACTTGTAGATCAGTTGGCTTTTGACAGAAATACCTGAGTGTGTTTGTTTGTGTTTTAGTCTTTGTGTGCCCTGTGATGGACTAGCATCCCATGCAGGATGTAACCTGTCTTGCAAATGTTGCTTGCCAGGATAGGCTCTGTCTCTCCCGTGAACCTGTATGTTACTCGCATAGAAAATGGATGGATATAAGGCCATAGGTTTGCTGTTGAATAATGATAACCAACAATACAAATAACTTTCTTTTTTAATTTATACACTGAGAAAACCTTATTTTGAAAACAGTAAAAAGAATACTCACAGGAACTCCTTGTGCGGATATCTTTTCCACATAAGCAAACTGATGGACAGCGAAACATACCAAGTAAGTACTCATTGGAACAGACATCTGAAAAGTTGTTTTTGTCAAGCCATTCTGAAGGGATGTGGTACTCTGAAAATTAAAATAACATTCCAAGTTATTGAGGACCTAATATTCTTATTTTAGGATTTAAGTTAAAAAACAACAGGGCAAGATACATTGTGTTTCAAGGCTAGGGGAAAAAGTAATGTCATTAGGCCTTAAAATCAAAACTTTGTTTCTTTAATTAGAAAACGTTTACTTCTTTATAAGACTCACTCCTTTGTGGTATCTTCATATATAACTCCGTGGACAGGGTACTATTAAATTTTCCAATTGTGGCACATAATATGCCTATAATACATTATAATATATATATATAATCTGCCTATAATATGTTGATGAATTATATTTTTCTTCTCTTCTGAAAATTATGACTGGAGTTTTTTAAAATTATTCATTAGTAAAGATGTGCAAAACCTTAATGAAATAAATAGCCAGTGTAATATATATAGTTTGTCCATCTCTTTATAATGTTATATTTCAACTGAAGGAATATTAATTTTAAGAACCTGCTGATTCTCATCACATGTTGATTCTCTCACATATTACAGGTATTACCTCTTCTGGCATATTGGACAGAGCTTTGTAGGAGCTATCATGTGTTATGGAAATGCTATAAGTTGCTTTTTTGTTGGGCTCATCAAAACAAGGAAATGATTTCCGAGCATCTGTGGGTTCATGGTCCGTTGCAGCTATCTTCCTAAAAATGAAAATAAAAATCAAATGAAAAAACGAAAACAAAATTATGTATAAATAAAGAGAATTCCCACACAAAACTAAGTACATTTGATGTAGTTTTTTTTAATGTTATGCAATATATATCATGCAACAGAAAGCAGACATAAACAAAATAGAATATAGGGGCCTGACTATGCTTATGGGCAGAACAGTGGTGAAGTGGTTAGCATTACAGCCTTGCACTAAGGCCCTGGGTTCAATTCCAAACCTGGAATCTGTGTGGAATTTGAATATTTTCCCTGTGTGTGGGTTTTGTCTAGGAGCTCTAGTTTCCTCCCACAGTCTATAGATCAGTCCATAGAGTTAACTTGCCTTGCATCCATTGCTTTCTAGGTTAGGCTCTGGCTCTCCCACAACTGTGTTTAATAAAGCAGTGACTGTGTTTGACAAAGCAGTTAGAAAATGGATGGATTTTGTTCGTACTATTTGGTTTGAGGCTAACATTCACGGACAAACATAATATTTATGTGGTGGACCCAGCTGGGATGTGAATATTGGACAATATCAGTGCAATTTGAGTTCATAATTTTATTCTGGCAAAACCCTGTTCCAGTAATTTATTTCAGTAATGACTATATTTTGACATGGAAATAAAACAGAAAGGCAAAATATTTAATGAGTCTAAAAGGATCTCCTAAAATCATCTTAATAGTACGTTTGTGAGCATTACATTACCTTTTGAAATTCTTTTTCACAAGGCTTGGTCCAACATACCTCTTCAGAGATATTTAAAATTGATAGATGGGTTTTTTATTTATATTTTGTATCACAGAGAAAGTAACACACATTTAACATTTGTATTTTTATTTACACATCTGTAACTGGGATGATAGTAATTAATCTTTAATTTCATTTTGGATATTTGTGCTGACAAAAAGGTCAGGCACAACTAGACTTCACCGTGAGGGAAAGTGACTAAACAAAATACATATTTTACTAATAAATATTACATTAGATAGGAAATAGTGATTCGCTAACAGACAGGTTAAAGGAAAACAAATCATGTAAATTGCCTGAAACCATGTGGGGCTACAAAATTGTATTTCTTTAAAAATACTTTTATTGTAATATTAATATCATACTTACCTGACATGCTTACAACTTTAAAATAGTTTGATAAATTAAAGAAATATTCAAGCTATTCAGACTGTTGATTTGGCATTATATCACATTTCATTCGTGGGTATAATGATTGAGGAATGATGATAAGGGACAGAATCCATAAGAACGCATCTGTTAATGACAAATCTTAATCAACATAATTAATTTACCTAGTTAGATCTGACAGCTAGAGTACTTGAGTATGTCTCGAAAAGTTTTTGTAAGCATGCTGATGACATGAATATTAAATATCTAACAAAAATACTTTGTATCAACATACATACTGGTTAATGGACAGACCTGCTGACTTGCTGTTATAGCCATTTGCTATGGTTCAACACTTGGTTAACTAAGACACTTTTGGGCTAATGAACAGACATATTAGTTTGCCCAGAAACAAGTTTGGTACGTTCAGATGATGTGGAAGATGTGGAAAGGAATATCGTTAATCTATTAATTTAATATTTTACACATTTATCAAGGAGAAACTGGTGAAGAGCCTCAAGTTGATGAAATAAAACTTTGCTATATTAAATCACGGTGCAAAAGATAATAAAGTGTTACTGGTACTTATTCTGGCAATTGTATTTAAGTAAATGAGACATGTTAATTATAGATCTTTTTTAACAGCCACACATGGGAATACATAGTTCCCTGAAATTGCAAATGCTGTATATCTTGTATCCACAAAAAGACTAAACAAACCCAGTCATGTAAATAACTCTAACGTCTATTTCATGTAAAGTTAGGCAATTCTAATTAACTATACTTAGAGGATTATGTGTATAATTATAAGATCCTAGGGATTTAAAAAAGGAAGGTCTTTCCTAACTAATCTATTACAATTCTTTGTGCTCTCAGGAACTATTTTAAGACAGTAATTTTTTTTTCTGTATAAAACACATTTCATGCTGTATTTAGCTCTTTTTATGGATTGTGATTTTCTATGTAGTCTATAGACAAATAAAGCATTAACATTCATTGTAACAGAGATGTTGGGTTGGATAGTATCTGCCAAGGTTTTCAGTGGCACTGAAGGAGTTCAGTCAGGGGTGAAGATAAACTCATCAGAAGCAAATGACAGCATGAGTCCTTGGCATTAAACAGAGAGACCAACTCTCTGCCCATGGTAAGAAAAGGAAACTTCCCTTGGAAGCAGACAACAGTGGCAGCTGTTCCTCTTAGCCTTATAGCCCCAAGTTTACACTGGGGTCACATAGACCTCCCACCTACATTTGTAGATAAGGTTGCATTCAGGGAGAACAAGAGTTACTGGAAGCAGGCAACGGTGAGCACCATAATCATAATCACCTGACCAACTGATGAAAGACAGCTGATCAGGTAACAGTTATAAACATGGGGCAGAAGAGTTCAGAAGCACTGCTTTGTACGGCACAGTAGGAAAAGGCTGCTGAAGGAAGTGACTGACAGATAATTCCTGATATTTAGAAGCATGAGTTTTGGAACAGAAAAACACACTGTTGTCTGGACTCCAGAAAGAATCTCAGCTACCCAGTTTTATTGAGAAGTGATTAAAAACATAGTAGCTCAAAGAGAAGATTAGGGTGTTGTTTTGGAGGGTTTGTGTTTTCTTCAAACAGTAAATAAAGAACACTGTTTTGTACTTCAAGGTAGTATTTGTGTCTCTGCTTTCCTGAGACCTTCCTTTTTAAAAAAAATCTGTTATGACACCCCATTCCCGCATATGCTACGTACTGTATGGTGAACGATGCTTTCTTGGGGAACAGCTCACTCATGTGGATGGTCGGTAACAGTGCAAGAAAAATTTGAAAAAACAAAACACAATGGAGGATCTGATTAAACAATTATTCAAGTCAACTCTGAAATAACATACAGTAAACAATGACAGAGAGCAATATCCTGTTGGTAAAGAAATTAAAATAATTTCAGAAGGCAAAAAGTCTCAAAAGGAAGATAGAGAGAAGAAATTGGAGCAGGAAAATTGCAGTACACGAATGCAGACCTGATAATGGCTGTACCAAATGCCTAAGAGTTCAGTTCAAAATGAAAGAAAAGGCAGACCATATTTGAGTCTACTGAGGGAAAGAATATGTCTCCTATTTTAGAGGAAGAGAATGACTTCCATTTTCCAAAAGTGTGGAACAAGCACATATTCAGACCATATGGAGTGGGAAAGGTGAATGAAGGGAAATGAGCTGCTATGCTCTAAGCAAGAACTGAGACAGATGCCCTGGTCACCTGACAGTTGAAAGCAGGCAAAAGCTGAGATGGAGATGCTTTCATTAAGCAAGCATCAAAATTGCCACAGAGCCGGGTGGGAAGAATGAGAGCTTTCAGGCTACTGAGCAGCAAAGGAAGAGACTGTTCTTACTATACTTCTAACAAAGTACTTCTTACTTTGAGAAACAGATTAGCCAACTGCAGCCTAGCCAGCCTGGACAGCAAACACATCCTGCAGAAGCATCTGGACGAAGTGTGTGAAGAGCTGAGGCACTCCCAGTGCAACAGTAATTACAGTACCTGCAGACATAGCTGGCAAAGGTCAAGCAAGATATGATTTTCTTCACTGAGCTCCAATACAGAGTGTCCAAAGATTCTAAGCCAGACTGTTACAAAATTACTAAACCTGATGGTGAAAGAGACAGGGGAGTCATATAGTTAGATAAAGTCAGAGAGTGAATAGTACAGAAGTCTTCTGTCTGAGAAAAAGAAGACAGGTTAAGGAACTTAGGAGAAATGTAAAGTATATATGGAATGACAAAATAGCTGAGCCTGGCACAGCTAAAAGGGGGTTTAGATTTTCAGAGTAAATTAGTAATGACCAAGCTAAATGTGCAGAAACAGAGTGAGGAACTAGCTTTGCTCAGTCAGCATCTGAGAAAGAAAGAGTCCTCTCAACAGCACTGTGTAACAAAAGTACCCACAGTGGAAGGAGAAGTAGCTTCTATAACCAGAGGTGGTTGATATGCCTTGGCCTGAACATTGAGAAGAGGAAGGAGGTGATGAGTTGCCTTTGACACCTTGGACAAAGGGTAAGAATACATCAGGACAGAGAAGGGACCATCAGAGTGCCTGTTGATGGAGTTACTACAAAGATGCCTGATGAGGTATATGATGATGTCTGGCTGCTGCAGACTTGGCAAGAACCAGTAGTCAGGCTGACAATGAAGAAAGAAGAGCTGAATCTGCCAGATATTCCAAATTCTGGAAAAGAGGAAGAGACAGAGTTGCCATAGGCCTATGCAGAATTGAAGGAAGAGAAGGAGTGCCACTTTCGCCAAAGAGAGAAAGATTGCTAATGCTATGAGTATAGGTAGTAAATGAGAAAAGACCTTTTATTGTTGTCAGGGTTCCTAGATGGGACATACCAGGTGGAACGTGTCCTTTTGTCACATCTACCCTTCCCTGCATCTTCTATGACTCGGTAGGAAAGGTGGCCATGGAGTGGAAGATTTTCAGTCAGCTAAAGGCCTTCCTGCTGAGGGAGTTAGTATGTAATGGAACAGTAGTTGAAACAAGATGGAGAGTATTTGAAACCACTTTCCCAAGAGGGCTATGAGCAGTAACCTACTTAATTTTAATAAAGAACACCGTTTTGTACCTTACTGAATTTATGTGACTGTTATCCTGAAACCCACCTATTTAAATATCCGTTACAGTACCTCAGCCTGGGCATGCCGCAACACATAAAAAGAATTGTGGGTATGTAAATGGAAGTGAAAAACATCACTACTAGGTCATTTTGTATTCATTGTTGTGTGCTTCCTACAAAATGAGTAGCAAAAGGTTTGGAATACTTCCAGTGAATACAAGATGTGCACAGGGTAGGCACTAAGTGACAGGCATTGTTTCTTTGTTTTGCATTGCACCTTCCTGTTTTTGGCAATTCCAAGCTTTTTTTCTCACTTAATGTACCGTGAGCTAACAAAGCATATTTTTTAAGTTATGCAAAAAAATGTTCAGGTGCAAATGCTACTCAGACTGTACTATTGCAATCTCCTAACGTGACTGTAAAGTGAGGGTTAATTGCATCATTCCTGATGACACCATATCCCTTGAAAAACCTGATCTGTATGCTTTGCAGACATTCTATTTTAATGGTGAACTACTGTGAGTTGTTTGCTTCTGAAAGATAATTGCATTCTCATTTGCAACAACAATTTTCACACTTCAAACAGGTTCTCCTGTGAAGAATTTTCCTTGAAAGCATCATCAGCCACTTCCCACAAAATGACTCTGCCCATATTCAAGCATGTAATTTTACATGTCACAATTGTCATTACTAAGTACATGCTTATGTCAGCTGTTTTTAGTGTTTTAGTATCATGTAGTTTTATTCAGCTCCTCCTCAGGATGGAATAATGAACAATTAAGGTAATGTATCACCACCTAACGTCATTCCTTCCAATAGTCATTCACATTCCAATGATTTTATTTGTGTAAAAAAAAAAATGAGAAAATAATTTTACACAGAATGTTATTTGAATATTTAAAAATAACAAAAAACAATAAATCTTGGTACATTTAAAATAGAATGGATTCAGCTTTAAAACAAAAATCCAACAAAATATTTAAACCTATGAAAAAAAACACTGAAAACCACGTTCATTCTTTGACAAACATATTCTGGTATCTTTACACTACTGTTTTGTGTGCCTACTACTTGTTTTAAATTTTATAGCTTTGTTTTATTTTGAAAACAGCTCCTGGAATGATTCTGGAGACTTTTTGGCCCCTTTTCAATACATATTGCCTTCAATTACTGTATTACATCAATTTTGTATCCTCCTTGTAATAGTCATGTTTGATTCTTTCATTTATTTTTCTCTCTCCAAAATGTACTGTTGCTTCATGTCAAAAATATGCTGAAGTCATATTGTTTGGTTAAATTCATTAAGCTTTGGAACAGATCAATTTTTATATATTTTATTTAATAAAGGTTTGAACATTCCATTTCTCAAGGTGTCATAGAATATTTTGCTTGTGAATTTGCTGTCATTCTATCAAATCATTCTAAGGACATCACATCACACATAAGGGGACTGATACTTTACAGTGGTAACCCCTCATCTTTGCAATACTCTTCCTGACCACATTAAAAAGGTAGCTTCTGCCTTTAAACCTTGCATTAAAACTTGTTTTCGATGGCCTTCAAATAATCCTTCTTTAAATATGACATTCTTTCAATGTCATATTTATGTATGTTTTTAATATTTTATTGCTCTCTTTTTTGCTTAAGCTACATTTTGTTTATGTATAATTTATGTAGTGATTTTCTGAATTGAAACGCATATTATAAGAATAGGTGTTGAAACTGAAGAGCTGAGCGGCATTATATGAGAATAAAATTAAGTTTAAATATTTCAGTAATCAATGGCTGTTGCTGGACTGCTCAAACAGTCTTCATCTTTCATTTGAAATCATACTTGGCTTTCTATATCTAGAGCTAGATGCAGTAGTTATTGTTCTTTTGTGCTTGACACTGACAGCCCACACAGTGCTTTTTGGTAAAATAAGTTATTCTGTACTTTTATGGTAATTTTTCCATATTTTGTGTTGTATCACAGCCAGTTTGAAATTGTGCCCATGCTTTTCATTTTGATATATTTTAACTATAAATTCATTCTGTTACCCTTAATTATTTTGCATATATTTATTCTGCAGTAAACATCAAGTGATGGTGGATTATTTCAGTAACTAGAATTGTTAATAACAGTTCACTTTAATTCTGTATTTTTGTTAGTTTTTAACATTAACTAGCCAAATAGATTTTGTCTGTGGCACTAGATTTGCCACCAAGACTTGAATAGTCTAAATAAAACAAGACAATTGTCCTAAAGTCTTCTTTGACAGCTGTATAGTAATTTGATTGTTAGGTAGCAACAATGTTTTGTGTCTGTGTAATTATTCTGTCTGTCAAACTTGTAAAATTATTATTTTCAATTAGAAATACCATAACAAATTTCCTGTGCTCAGCAGTCTTGTTGCTTCAAATTATGCCACTTACTTCTGTAAGTGTAGAATTACATTTTGACAATCATCTTATGATATGAAAACATTGAGGGACTTTTTCCCTTCATCGGCCAACAAAGTTTTCTAACGCAAAAAGCAAAATTGGTAAATTTTCCAGCACCACAAATGAATATTTCTGATTGTATCATATTAAATTTAGTAATAATAATAATAATAATAATAATAATAATAATAATAAACTTTATTTTATATAGCGCCTTTAAAGGTGGCTTCTCAAAGCGCTTTACAGGATGACAATAACAATAAATAAGAAGACTACAACAATAAATAAGAAAATTTCACAAGACAGGACACAATTATAATTACAACAATACAACAATAACAATAGAGGAGACCGTGGAAGATGGTATTAAGAAGAGCAGAGGGGTGAAGAATGGAACCAGTTAAGTAAAGGCTTTTCTGAAAAGGAGGGTTTTGAGTCTGGATTTGAAGGAGTTTAGAGAAGGTGACTCTCTAATATCCTAGGGCAAGGAGTTCCAGAGCTTGGGGGCATAGCAGGAGAAGGCCCTGTCGCCCATACAATGTAGACGGGCTTGGGGGACAGTAAGGAGGGCAGAATTTGAAGAGCGGAGGTTGCGAGGTGGGGAGTAGGGCGATAAAAGTTCAGACAGGTATTGAGGTGCCAAGCCATGTAAAGCCTTGTAGGTGAGCATGAGGATTTTAAAGTCTATGCGGAATTTGACCGGAAGCCAGTGCAAGGACTCCAGGATAGGAGTAATGTGAACACTTGCACTAGATCTGGTCAGGATTCTGGCTGCTGAATTTTGGACATACTGCAGCTTGTTCAGAGTAGATTTAGATACCCCAGGGAGCAGAGCATTGCAGTAGTAATGATAATCATTTAACTGTTACCACTTTCAAAGTTTAATATTGACTCTGCAAGTGTATTTTCTTCTTTTATGAGAGGTTCATGTGTGTCTACAGTTCTAGATGCATCATCACTTGTATGTCATAACTTATTCTCTTCAATATGCCCTTTTGAGTTCCAAGAAAATGGATATTATATGAACTACATTGCCTATTTGCAGTTAACCATTTACTGGTTATTTATTTTTCACTGCAAATACTGTTTCTTTACTCTTGTGATAAAATGTTTTGAAATTTCAAAATAAATTAATTGAATATTTTAAATATATTTTCCATTTATAATACTGTGTATATAATAAATAGTATTTTAAACATATTTTTTATTCGTTCTTTGGTTTTTCCAGTTCACTGACTTAAATACAATTTTAATAAAATTATTAGCTTTATCTTATGAAATTAAAATGAAATGCATGCATTTTAGAAGAAAATTACAATATTTGTAGTAAAATACAATTCACAAACAGAGAACCTTAGACCAATAATTCTATGGAGTCATAGAACTTAAACTTTTGAACTTAAACCTCTCTTGAGGACTCAACAGCAGACTGTGAGAAGGCATTAACTCAGATGAACATTATTCACTGTGGAAACTTACATCATTGGGAATTGAAAAGGCTCCAATATGTTTTTTTTTAATTTAATGAATTACCACATATTTTTTTTCCACATTTTAAAACGGGAGTCAACTGACAAAAATAAATAATTGATTACTAACAAATGTGAAGGCCTTGAATCTGAAGCACTGATATAACTACTTTGGACTGTTTTGGTAAAATCAAAAATAAGAATTTCACATTCTTGTTGACAAAATAATAACTAAACTGCACATACGGTAGTTTTAGTGCTTACACCTCACAGCTCTTGACTCCTGCATTTGATTTTAAATTGGAAAGCACTTTCCAATGTAGTTTGTTCTCCACATTTCCAAGTGCGTTTTCTCCTGCTGTTCTGGTTTCTTCCAACATTCAAAAGACATGCTGGTTATGATGATTGGCATCATGTGTGTGTCCATCCCTAGCAATAGACTGTCTGGGTATTATGGGTATGTCCAGGATTTAGTTCCTCCTTGTGCTCTATACATCCAAGAATAAGCTCTGAGCTGCTGTGACTTTTACAAAGACTAAGCAGCTTTGTAATTCTATACTCTGTCTGATAATCAGCACTCAATATTTTCATCACACCAAACAGTTAAAATGTTTAATTATAAAATCATGGATTCTTCAGTTGATTTCACAGGTTTCCCTTCTTATTTTTGTAATCTAAAGCATGTGCCTGCATGACAACATTAGTCACATTCAATCTAATGGAGTTTTTGTGTCCCCAAACCTCCTCCAATTGTCTTGGTCTGGTACTTCTCTTTTAAAGGATAATGCTGTGGAGCTTCTGATCCCATCTGACATCTTTTATCTGGTCTTGTTCTAACTTTCTCAATTTTTTCTGGGGTTATATTCCAGTCATTTAGTCTTTCATTGATTTGCATTTTGCAATGATGTCACAAACATTTCTTTGTTCTTAAATGTATTTAGTATAGTGTTTCTATACTATCATGTAGTTTGCCATGCTTCTTTCCATTTTTTGTTATATAATGTCATTACATTTTATGACATTTAATTTAACCATTTTGGACTGTTTGGTAAACAAATGTGGTGGGAGAATCAAACAATTTTGTCCTGGAACTAGAAGGCAGATTCATTTTTCATTTTGTACTTCTCCCTCTACACTCACTCTGTCCCACTGTCAATCTTTTTTATTTCTGACATTATCATTTCCATCTGCCCTGATTCACTGGCCAAAACAGACACAACGGCTGAGTTTTCTTTCTCAGTATTGTCAGCCTTTGCAAAGTTGTTAACCATGTTTATATTCTTTAGGAATGCAATCTTTTTACTTGTAACTGAGATGAATCTATTCTAGTTTGATACGAATACAGATGTGAGAGTCATTCATTATTATCCTTTTAATCCTGTTTTTATTTTTGGTTACACAAAAGCAAAAAAAAACATACTTTTATATGTTCAGAAACAGAAAAAACACAAGAATATGTACTGTATTCTTGGCTGATAAAATAAATCTATTCAGAAATGACCAGAACATGGATCATAATTTATATGTATGATTGGGCTAGTATGTATATTATGCTATTTTTAACATATTAAATATAATAACATTACTTTCTAACATATTTTAATATATTTTTAATTCAGCCTGTTCATAATACTTAATCAAAAATATAATTGTATTACTTTTTCGTAACTTGTAAAGTTCAAATTTAGTATCATGTGGAACACACCTAAAAATAATAATGTAATGTTCTAGCTGTTGTTTTTTTAAATGCATCTTGATCATTTATACCCCTTATTAATAGTACCCTATCCCCAATGAAATATAATTAATCAGTTTCTAAGCATAAAAAATTAAAGAATTGGTGTTTGTCAAGATCTTCCAGACACTACTGGCACAATGCTTAGCAAGACATAAGCCTTTCATTAGATGAGCTCAGACTTTCATTAAGTCAAGCGTCCATCAAGGTTCAAATCAAAATAAAAAATGAATGACAGACCTAACAACCTTCCAATAGTCTGCAGCAACTGCTACCATTCAAGATATTTTGCTGCCCAATTTCATCTTTATTGGTGAGAGGAGCACAGGAAGCTTGCTATGACCTAGAACACATGTTACAATGACAATTATGATGTCCTAAAGAAAACCTGGGTGTAACTAGGCCTGGAAGTGGTTACAACCAGAAGGTAGGTACTGTAGGTCCCTTTTCAGGTCATAAAGGCCCATGTAGAATGGGAGGCAAGGGCCACCATTTTTCTTTGACCATCCAACACTGGAGGTGGTCAGCATCCTGCTCTGGCCAGCCTATTACACCCAGAAGGATTAACCCCTGGTACTCATTTGGAAAGCAGGCTGAGTGGACCTGGCAGCCATCTGAAAGGAATTAGAGCAAGCTACATTGCTTGCCCCTACCTGGGATTGAACCTGGGACGTTCCAGTCAGAAGCTAGATGCCGTTGCCATCTGAGCTACTATGGCTCCTACCACCAGAAGAACTACCCTCTAATATAATCATTCAGTGGGTGGTGTTTCCTTCAAAGCCTACCTGTGGATATACGGTGGTTTGTGTGTCAAGAAAATCCACAAAACATTGACCAGATTGTTGGTCTGGTGAAATGTCACAGAACAAATGCCCTGCTACTCCAAGAGGCCAGTGGTAAAGTACCATTCAATAAGCTAAATGGATCTCAGGAGTAGTGATATAAAACCAAAACTACTGTTAAAGAAACCACCTAGAGGGTGTGAAATGCTGAAGGACATTCTAAACTATATGGACATATAACTGGCTCAGGAAACAAACTTTTTGAAGATTCAGAAGCTCCAAGATGCTATGATATATATAGAACTATTACTATCAAATTGGAGGATTGTACTGTCAAAGCATTATTGGATTCTAGAAATAAGGAGACTTTAGAGACCACTTGGGAAAATTCTAAGCCAAATTAAGTTCCAAAAGGGAGCCACTATTGTTACCTGTGCACATGGTGGCACAAAATCATATCCAACAGTCTATTTTAGGACCCCACAGGAAATTATGAATAGTGGTAGGTGTCATACCTTATTTGCCTTATTCTGTCTTGTTGGGGTGAGATTGCCCACATTTCCAAGCCTAATGGGGTTACATTGAGAAATTTAAGACAAATATCATAACATATTTAGGTCAAGATGAGCATGAACCAGCACTAAGACCGATGCCCCACATTTAGGGATTTAATAAGGTCGACTATATCTGGGGCTTCTGTTGCTTTATATGCCTTTAGAAGAGCAGTACTCTCTTCATCTAGGCATGTGTTGTAGATGGGTTGGTAGTCCATGGGATTGCAGAGCAGCCAGCGTTGTAGATAGCACTATAGATCTTGCTGTATATTATATCCATAGTGATATTTTGTTGCAGAAATGTTGGAATGCTGCACTAGAAGGTTTAGGTGTACTTGCTCAAGTCTGCTCTTCTTAGGTCCCACCTAATCTTTTTTGAGCTGTTGACTATTAGGATGTGTAGTCCTGCATGGATAAGTAGAGGGGAGTGTTGGGAGTGTGGGCAGTCTAGGACAAGACCCTGTGTGGGCAAGAGCATTTTATTGACAGAACTCACTCAACACAGGTCAGGAGAGTAGTTCCTGTTCCATCTGGCAGAATGGAATGTCCCTCCTTCTTTAGGGTCTGCAGTAAGTGCCAGGTCATTTCTTGAGGTCTTCAAGTACCTCATATCACTGCCTGATGCTGTGTATCCCCAATCTTGAAAATGATTGTTAAAGTCTGCCACACAGATGGTGGGTGGGGGAGAAAAGGCAGCACTTTCTGTTCCCAGTAGGTACTGGGAGGTTTATAAACATTAGCTATGTTTATACCGAGCACTATGATTTCAGAATATGTGATTGTTGCTAGATAGTTTGCTTGGACAATGTTGGTTCGGACATAAGTGGCACAGCCATGTTTTGCATGTGGGTGATAGCATTCAGAGGAGACCCGGAACATGAATATTTCAGAGAAAGTAAGCCTGATTGTAAAGGGCAACGACAGGTTATGCATGTCAAGATGTTCCAGGGCAGGATATTGAAATGTTTCTTTTTGTAATGGAGAGTCTTTGGAGCCTTAATGGGGAATACTCCCATTCCATCCCTCCTGGCATTTTTCCTCAGATTGATGATTGGGACTATAGGCGATGAAGAGGAACTGAAGTGACTGTGTAAATGGAACCTCTGAGGAATGAACTTGCCTTGCAACTGTGCAGACTTTTCTGCAAGGAGACCACTGATGCATCACAGGACCCTGGAGGGATTCCGCAAGGCAATAACAGTGCCAGACTACCAAAATGCATGCTCCTAAACTGATGATGTGTTGTCTCTGGGTTACATATTGTTGCCCGAGGAACAGAATTACCACAGAAGTCAAAACCTTTGATATAGTATTGGCCTGCATCATCTGTTACAATGTAGGTTTCCTGCAGTAAAATAATATCAGTGGTGTGTTGGGCAGGAAGGGCTTTGATGAGGTTGCATTGGCTGTTTACAGGCCCTATTTTATGTATTTGGAGAGCTGGTCTGGCAGAGATGTTCTTTACCTTTATCTTCTTGGCTTTGGGACATGGACTGGGATTCTTTGAGGCTCCTTTCCAGAACCTTCTCTCAGATTGTAGTCTGCTAGTTGGATCATTAGCTTTCCTAATGATCCAAATGATGGGGGGGGGGGGGGGGGTAGGAGCGGCATGACCGCCGATCCATTGCAAAAAGATACAGAAAGAGATGGAAAAACTGGGATCAAGTGTTACTCTTCCTTTTATTTGCTATAAACTCTTCTACAGGTTTCACTCCTTTTGAGATATTATAGTCTAGGGGACCGAGTGGCGTATTTGACATCCCCAATGTCCCCAATCCCCAATCCCCAACTGTGTCCTCACTGAATGGTATTTGAATATGTGGATCAGATTAGATCACGATACAACAATCATCGGCTTGATCACAAACGGTGATGAGTCTGCGTACAGGAAGGAGGTAGAAACGCTGACAGCATGGTGACAGCACCTCTCTCTGAACACCAGAAAAACTAAGGAGTTGATAGTGGACTACAGGAAGCATCGAGGAGCAGACCACGCACCCATTCACATCAGCAGCTCCGCAGTAGAGAGAGTCAACAGTTTCAAATTCCTAGGTGTCAACATCACAGACAATCTAACCTGGACTCACCACACCAACCTCATAGCCAAGACAGCATGGCAGCGCCTATTCTTTCTCCGCCGATTAAAAACATTCGGCATGCCATCAAACATCCTAACACATTTTTACAGGTGCACCACTGAAAGCATCCTAAGCTGCATCACTGCCTGGTATGGTAACTGCTGAGAGCACAAGTTACTCCAGAAGGTGGTGAAACCGGCACAAAACACTACCGGCTGCGCGCTACCAAACATCGAGGATAACTACTCTGTTGGATGCCTCAAGAAGCCCAGGTCAATCCTCAGGGACCCCAGTAACCCTAAACACAACTTGTTCTCTCTACTACCAGCCGGAAAACAATACCGAAGTATAGAGACGGAGACCACCTGGTTTTGTAACAGCTTCTTCCCCAGGCAGTAAGACTGCTAAACAGCCAACCACAGCAGATGCCTGAAATTACCCAGATGGCTGCTGGAGAATAGGCAACGTCCTTGAGCTGAAAGGACGCCCCGGCACCTTCCTGTCATTTGCACTCTCAGAACACATTCGAAGAGCACTAAATACCTCCTAACCTTGTGTTACTTTTGCACAATCTGTAAATTGTATTGTAAATTGCAATTGTGTAATTTATTGTATCCTAATGTTGATCTAATCCATATAAATTCCTATCCTTCTACTTTTCTATCCCTCTTAATGAGCTCACGATCAAAGCATTTCATTGCCGACAACACCGCTGTATTCTGTACTGTTTGTGCATTGATAAATAAACCTTGATTGATTGATTGATTGATTGATTGATTGATTGATTGATTGATTGATTGGTTGATTGATTGGTTGATTGATTGATTGATTATGAAGAATGACAAAAGCGACAGTCATAAGTCTGGGGACTCTGAGCCTGCAGTCGTACAAATTGTTGGTGGCCCACCACACAGGTAAACACCAAGACAATGCTGAGGATCTGTCACACATTTTCAGTGCACACTAATACAGCTTCAGGAGATAAGTTCCACCTGAGGGAGGGGAATGTAATGCCATGAGAGGCATTGTCCATGAAGGACAGTAATTCCCCTGAAGATTCATCTAGTTTACTGACACTTTTGCTAGTGCTAACATGCCTGCACTCGATAGATTCCAATCTATAAAAAGTGACTAGATCCAGTAGTAAAACCATCTGATAATGTGGAAGAAGTGGAGGTGACTGCCTCATCAAAGAGGCTGTGCACTATTATAGCATTTATACCAACCTGAGAATGGAGGAAGGAAACTAATTACAGCAGACTTGAAACTGGGAAAAGAAACTAAACTACAGGAAGATCTGATACAGGAAAAATAAACTTAAACATGTGAAGACCTGAAGCCGAAGAGAGAAAACAAATTACAGAAAGACAAGAACTGTACTGAAGGGTATTACATACTATAGCTGTGTTTCAATATACTCAGCTGTGAAATCCAAAATTACACATTTTTTAAAATAAGAATTTTTAAAACATAGAATAATTGAATCAGATGAGATTGAACACTAAAATTATGAATGGTCTTTTTCCCTGTAATTTAAAACTGTGAATGTGATTGAGTTTAATATAAAATGAAACAACCTTTTGAATTGGTCAGACCTTTGAAAAACAGGTAACTGATTTTTCCAGCACTTGACATTTTTTGTCAGCACTTGACATCAATCTTTTATGTCAATTACATACCTACACAAAAGCAATTCACTTTTGTGGTTAGCATTAGAATTGCTTTATTCACTCATTCTCTTGTCAATATTTTTTCAAACTTAGTACACAAGGTCAAGGTACTTATATCCCAAGTATACATTAAATAATTTGGAAGCAGACTGGTGTGCCCACAAAATTATAGTTTGTATAATTATAGGTTAAAAATACTCTTACCTACAGAAAATACATGCTGATTACATAATGAGGGGTGTTTGTCCAAAATAATAAAAATTTGTTGACAAAATGTAGGACAATAAGGGAAACGGGACACATAAGGAGTTGATGTAACTGTTCTATCAAGCAATATGTTCTGTATTAGACTCCACCTAAATATTTTTTGGACATGCTAGGAAAAACAAATGTAACACACAGTATTAACAAGAGTTGCAGGATGTGCTGTGTCTGGCTAATGCAAATATGTTGAAATTTAATTATTTGTCCTGACAAATTGATTGGTATTGATCATTTGCTAATACAGACTAAGAGATAGGTGAATTTGTAAAAATATTATTAACAAATTGTTATTATATCTAAGCAAAGACTTCATAGCTCTGAATGTGTTTTTTGTGTAATTTGTACTGAAACAAGCAACATTAACACTATCAGTGATTCAGTTTAAATAGTACACTATGAAATGCATCTTGGTTTAAAAATTGCTTATCCCATGCAGAATTTGAGCAGTATTGATTAACATGTTTGTTTTTGTTCTTTTAATCATATGCTGGGTCTTTTTATGGTGGCATGTCCAATTTTCTGTTCACTGCAGTTTCCTAAATATTAACCTGTTTAATTGCCTCATATTTTTTGAAAAATCAGATAATGAATTTATTTTTAGCACATTATATGGTTATTCACCTAGTTATGCACATATAAGGAAAAACATTAATCTTTATACATAAAGTGACCCTGTACTCAATGGGATAGCTGGAAAAGTGAAAGGAAAGGTGAAATAATTTTAAATATACCCTTAAACTTAGTGTTATTGACATGGGAACTCACTTTATAACCTGGATAGAGTTTATATAGAGGTCATTGTTCAATTACCATGCACATCATGACTATCATTTTTAGAAATTAGAAATAAAGAAAACTATTTTATTCATTTTATTTTTAGTTATATACATTCACTTATATTTGACCATTTTTTATCTGCATTCTGATAATTAGCATCAAGGAAGCAGAATTCAGATTCCAGTGTGGAGAGTCATGGTTTTGAATCTTGAGAGGGTTGCTGCTGTAGTACCATTCAGAAAGGTTCTTTACTCAGATTTCTTCAGTAAAATGTCCTGCTGTATAAAGTGATACCCTTCAGGTCATCATTATAGGTGAAGATTTGTTTTTCATTTATAGTCAACTAAAGATTAAAAAAATCATCCCAATTTGCAATGGCCTTTCCATCAGAACAGTTAGGCTGTTCAGTAAGACTGCTCAGTTGCAGTTATTGATTGTACACTCAAAAGTAAAAAATATAAATTAAGGGGTGTAATGCTTAATTTTTGTACCATTTTACTGTATATAAACAGAAACATTTAAATGTTAAGCAGGCATACATACACACATACACATGCACTCAAAGAAAAAGAAGTAAATATTTACTTTAAATTTCCTTTCTCCATGTAAGTGGTCTTATAAAATCCAACCAGTGACCCATTTAGCCATCCTTGGAAATCCAGTGTCAGCAGGTATTCCTCATTTTCAGCAGTGTGGGAGAGCATCTCCTTTGCTTCAATCACCACATATTCCTGGGGTTTATATTCAAAACACTGGACCAATGCAACATCGTGTACACTGTCTCCTGATTTCTTCTGAAGCTTGGGAGGAGCACTCACAAACGTCTCACGTATGTGAAGCCATAGATATTTAGTATCTTTTTTAAGTTGAAGAGAGATGATGACTCTTCCTGTGTAAATGTCAGTGTCCAGGTTTGGTTCCAGGTGCAGGTCATAATGGTTTGGAGTAATATAGTCAGGCAGTCTGAAATGTTTCCATTCTCCATTGCTATTGTTAGACGGCTGGCAAGGTCCTCGCTCCACTGGTGGAGGTTCAGGACGACTTGTTGTTGGTTTTGGCGTGCTTGGAATTTCCTCTGGAGCTTTGCAGGTTTCAGGTCTGGAGAGTCCTAGACCAAGACCTAGTGCAAGGGCTGCTGCTGCTACAACCCCACATATGATGGCCACATGCTTACCCCTCATGCAGTATTTCTTCTTACACTCACCATCACACTCCAGGTTCTGCATGACTGCTTTCCGTCTTGAGAAGTTGTTCACTGCTCTGAAAGCGCTTTGATTTCAAACAAAATCTGCCCAGAACAGAATACCTCAAACCCGTCCATGAAAAGGTCTCTGTTCTCCAACAAAATCTGGTCCGTGGCAAGTTTATGAAATGTTTCCTTAAAATGATAACTACCAAAAACAAACACTAAAACCTTTCTCTGCTTTTCTTCTCCTAAGGGTATGAGAAGGAGGGGAGGAGGTTGCAGGCAGAGAGGAAAAGGGAACACACTGGCTAAAGTCTAGCTTCTGACAGGAGGCAGAAACAGTGCTGTTTCTCTACTCATGCTCTCCTTGGGTTAAATATAAAACACTGGTATGTTAATCAGCAATTGTAAGCTATCACATGCCAAGTAACTGTCAGCAGTTCAGAAAAAGGATAAAATACCATAGTGTGCCCTGCAGTGGGAGTGAAGAGTATGCCTCATTTAAGAAAACCTTAGAGTAAGTGCTGATTACGTAGTAAAGGTTTGTATTTAAAAGCAACATAGCCCAATTATACCTTTGCCCACAGTTGCATAAGATATGGACAGATCTGCTACAAGCGTTGAAAATACACCCTTTTCAATGGACTTGGTTCAAGGATATTTATGGATTGTAAAGAACATGACTTTATTTCACTTGATTTGGATGCACTGCTTGTGTTATTGAGTAATACACAAAAAATAAATCTTACATACCAGTCTGTGTAGTTTTTTTTTTCTAAAAGTTAATCATCCTGCTGTCCAAAGACTAAAATCACTGTTATTATATATTCATATGCTGCTGACTTAAACCCTTAAAGGCTGTGGCTAGACAATACACTTTAGAGTTTTAAATGTTTGCTTAATATGTTTACCTCTGAAATATTCTACAGTCTGGATTTTAAATATAATGCTTACATTCTCTGAAATTATACTGTTTCAGAAAAATAAGGGAAAGGTAACCAATCAAAATAAACTAAACTTTTGCTGTTCATTTTCATCCACTGTTTTTATGATTGTGGGCACTTTAAGCCACAGATGATGTGTTTTAACCATCATAGCTGAGTAGCTTACTGACTTTGTGTTTTTACCTCAAAGTATTTCCAGATTTCTTCTAACTTACTTTTCTGAGAAAACTGTGAATTTCATAGGTCAGTGCAGTTTATACTAAAATTTTCAGTTTGAGGCATAAAAATGAACAAAAAAATTATTAAGCTTAGTGAATAAAGCAAACATCTTTTATCAAATACTGTATATAACTGCAGTTACACATTATTTTCATATATGTGTGTAAAAGTAACAGAAAAGAGTGTTTTGGCATCATTCATGTAAACAATTATTTTCACCATTTTGTTAAATAATCTTAAAATAAATTGATTAAGTTCATGCAGTGAGTTCCAATATTTAACTTCATAACACATACAATAGAGAACCTATTATTTACACAGAAAACACTTTCATATTGTAGTAAAAAAACCTGAAATGTTTCACAAGTGCCCTGAAAAACACACATGCACGTTCAAAACATTTACCCGAGCTACCTGAATAGCTTGTCTAACGCAATGACATTTCTCCGTAAATTATATAATATACATTATTTCAAATGTAATAGCACGTTATTCAATAAAATAGGTATTCTCAACAATCATGCTGTTATAAACACATGTACTGTCCCAGCCAAACAATGCAGATGTCATTGTGTACCAAAGTGTTTTTGTATCCAAAAATAAAAATGTAACTTAATTAGAACAAATTCTGTGTAATGTAATAATATACTAAAGGATGTAAATGTTATTAGCAATTAGTTGCAGTAATTTGTTGATTTACTCATCTTCTTATAATAACTGCATAAAAATTAAATATTTTTATTTATACAGCTAATAAACCAAATATTTACACTATTATCTCAGACCAAACCTTTCCTGACCCAGACAATTCAATTCGGGGTTCAATTCTGTCTAAAAGGCCTATAATCTAACTTTAAAAAGCCTGAAGATACTTTTAAGAGACATTCCTCCTTAGCAAATTGAAGTAAATGACGATAAACTGAAATGTTTGGGTTATCAAATATCAGCAGTTCACAAAACAGGTTTTGAAAATACAAGTATGCAAAAATGGGCAGTCAATCTTTACAAAAATACATTTCATTCCAAGAGAGAAGAAGGTATTTATGTGTTTGTTATCTGTAATGACATAGGAAGCTTTATGGAAATCTCAGATGAGGCATGGTATGATGTAGGCTAAAAATCATTTTTTTCTAAAAGTGTCAAGTGTCACCTTTTTTAATATTAAGAGTGGAGAAACTAAAATGGCAATGACCGGCATGCAGATCTCTACAAATAATTGACATATAGATGCCAAAATCAAGAAAATGAGCATGGAAAAGTTACTGAAAAATGCACAGTGGCACCTAAAAATAGAAGTTCATGGAAGAAATCCGGGGATCCAAGGTATAGGACTGATCAAGTCTGGAAAGAATCTCCTCGATTATTTGTTTCAAATTTAATACAAAAGTGGCTCAATGCCAAGGCTGGGCCCAGGGCTGGGCCAGTAATAGCCCAGATCAGGATTCTTGAGGCTGAGGTCTCAGAACAGAAGGCAGGATTCTTCAAGATGGACCGATTTATTATATAGGTCTCAGTATAGTATAAGCAAGGTCCTTTTTCTTATTGTAAGAACTTGGATCTGTCATTGAAAAGGAACTTGTTATACTGACTTAAAATGTAACATTCCTAGGACCAAATGGAACAAAAGATACGGCAACACACAAAAAGTAGGGAATGTGTTCATAAAAAAGTCCTAACAAAATTGTAAATGTAGAGTAAAAATGTTCTTTTAATATTCTATGATGCTTTTCTTCAGCTGTCTTTTTTGTTTCCTTTCTAAGAAGGCTGATTTAGTGGGGAGGTAAAATCAAATAACTTAATGACCTTGAATACTTTACAACCTTATATCTCTGTGGTTTGTAAAAAAGTGACAAAGGTAGGCTCATTCTGCCATTATCAGTATGCTAACAATATAAATGGATAACATTCACACACACTGTCAAATATTCCATTTGACACTGGGGGAGGGGTGTTATATATAACCTATGGGCTATATTAACCCCTTTTGACTCTGTGGACAGCATCGTTACCACTTTTTAGCCTGATCTGGTCAGACTTCAGAAGCTGACGAAAGTTGGTACTGGTCAGTAGTAGGATGGGAGACAAAAAAAGGAGAACTGAATTGTTGCTTTCGGTGATATTGATAGATCAGTAGGTGACCCTCTTTCTTCTTGACCAGAATTGGCAACCCAATGCCCCAATATGGTGACTAGGAACACTGTGCTGGAGGGGGTGCTGTACTTCTTAATAAACATTAAACCAAGGTCCTAATTACTTAGCTAATATATATATATACTGTAGTGTGGCACTGTTCATAAGAGATGGGGTCCTAATGCTGTTTAGGCTAAATTCCACTCTGGGCTTACACATAAAATAAAGCCTTATTACAGTTTCCCTTAAATTGAGTTGGTGAAGCAATGAACCAGGGAGGCAGCTAAAATGCTGAAGCTGAGGTAGAGAGAGTGGTGCCAGAAAAGATGTGCACAGAACTGTGGGCAGACAGTGAGTATTAATATGTACAGTAGGAAAGCAGAAGTGTGAGACTAAAATTTTATCTCCCCCAAACATCTGTTAAATTACACCATTTATTTTTTCTACCAAACTTGGTTAACTTTGGTGAACTACATATTGTTAACAGAGAAACCAGTTCTGAAGTAGTAGTAACTATTAAAACCAGCAGTGTGTTTTATAGTTAATTGAAGACTTTAGCCTGTGTCACTTAAAAAAATTATATGTAGACAGATGATTAATGATCAATGTAGGACAGAAAACAATGAGACATATTTCAAGAAAAAATATGTATTTTAACATTTTATCTGGACTAATGAATCAAACCTCTCTTGTTGTTCTTTTTGTTCCAGGATTTTTCTTGATTCAGACCCATAATTTTATTCTCCAGTGATAATACAGGCATGAACATCAGTTGAACCAGGTCACTGAGATTTTGGTACATTCCTTATAGATTTATCAATAAATCACCTTTAATCCCATCTGCATAAGACAATTTGAAAGAGAGAGATATAAAGTGTGTGAAAAGCAGAAAGTACTGTAGCTGTAATTTAGGGCACAAAGGACTGTCTTTGGACCGTTTATGTAATGTTCTAATCCAATAGCAAGCTATTATGCAACCACTTTTATGGAGAAATGCGATGGCAAATTAATATCTGAAAACAGAATGACTTTTGATCTTTAATCTATCTTTGCCTGTCACTGCTTCTGCCACATGTCATGTTCCTTAGGGCGTTCACCCACAATTAGTCAATGTCTGATGTCATGAAAGTGGTGCACATGAGACAATCTTCCCACTGTGCTCAGTTTTTCACATCTTCAGTAAAACTCCACATGTGTCCGGTAGTAGAATTTCACTTTGACATCAAAACAATAGCTTGCAATTAAGTTAACATAAAATATCAATGACACAAGACATGCTAATCAATAGAACCCACATAGAAAACAAATATAAAGACATTCTCTTCAACCTGGATCAATAAGGTCACACATCAAATATAGTGGTTTGGTGATTAATTATCACTAAAATTCAGTGACTAGTAAGTGAATTCTTTGAGTAGAGGTTGAGACTGTATATTGGAACGATACAGGCACAGACACAAGTTTAGATATGCTATTTACTGTACATTTTAATGACAACAAAATGAAAACAAGCCAAAACAATAGACAGCGTGAATATATGGTATTGAGTATAGTTGATCTAAGTAAGTAATATGTAATGTTTCAGCTATGGACAGACATAATCAATTCTGATCTGATTCAAGAGTAAACAACATTCTCTCTATTCAGTGGTTTGGTTTCTTAAGCCTTAGTCATTTCACTCTCTTCATATGTTTTCTCTAAGCCAGAATAATGGGTGAATTGGTATAATACAGTTAGTAATCACTGACCTGTTTACCAAGTTCAATAAATTAATTCCACAGATAACCTAAAGAGATAGCTCAATAGTTCTGTTAAACGTTTTGGGTACTTTTGTACAAAACACTATTACCGATACAACATTTGACGTATTACATGATTCACAGCATAGCTAGCAGAAATGACATCAGAATAGCCCTTGAGTGCATTAAATGACAATGCTGATGATCCAATAGTGAATCCTCTGAGATTGTCTGGTCACTGAGTCAGGACCTGTTAAATGAATGTTTGTCAAATAATAATAATAATAATAATAATAATAATAATAATAATAATAATAATTGCTTACACTTATATAGCACTTTTCTGGACACTCCACTCAAAGCGCTTTACAGGTAATGGGGACTCCCCTCCACCATCACCAATGTGCAGCATCCACCTGGATGATGCGACGGCAGCCATAGTGCGCCAGAACGCTCACCACACATCAGATATCAGTGGGGAGGAGAGCAGAGTAATGTAGACAATTCATAGAGGAGGGTTAGTAGGAGGCCATGATTGGTAAGGGCCAATGGGAAATTTGGCCAGGACGCCGGGGTTACACCCCTACTCTTTTCGAGAAGCGCCCTGGGATTTTTAATGACCACAGAGAGTCAGGACCTCGGTTTTACATCTCATCCGAAGGACGGCTCCTGTTTACAGTATAGTGTCCCCGTCACTATACTGGGGCATTAGGACCCACATGGACTGCAGGGTGAGCGCCCCCTGCTGGCCCCACTAACACCTCTTCCAGCAGCAACCTTAGTTTTTCCCAAAAGGTCTCCCATCCAGGTACTGACCAGGCTCACACCTGCTTAGCTTCAGTGGGTTGCCAGTTGTGAGTAATAAATAGGCTTCCAATCCTCATGTTTGTTCTTGGGATTTTCCCTCAAATGATAAGGGGGCAATTGTACAAAGATCCACAGCAGGCCCATCTGCTCAGGTTTTTTACTAAAACAAGGCTGCAGTCTGTTATGTTATCTTTACCCTTCATAACTGACTTTATGTGACTGCAGTCATGGTAGCTACTAAAATAAATATTGTGGTAATATTGATCCTAACAGTCGGTCATTTCACTGTGTGTAGCACCACTGATCACATGAGTGTTGCAGCTGGAGAAGCACATTTAGGAAATTTAAATACAGGAATATTCCAAATTTCACATATGCAATTTCTCAGTGTATTGTGGGATTTTTAGAAAAGGGTGCCCAAAAGCTGATTGGAATGCCTACAATTGTTTCCACTGGAGCAGGCTCGTCTGAATCAATTAATCAGTTCAGGATTGTGGTGCCTATGATTTTTTTTGTTGGGTCTGCTCAATGTTCCTGTTCCACAAGACAGTTTTATTTACTGTACCTTATACACTATTGTTATTACAGGTTAGCACCCAGATGGCTGGCCTAAGTGCCTATAGCCTGCTAGTGCACTAAAGGTCTGTGGAGATACTTATATGCATCTATGGATGCTCACTTTAGTCACTGGTTACAGTACATTGATTATTGCTGTTTGCCAGGAATTGATATTGTCAGATGGAACCCAGCTTTCTTCAGGCCTTTCAACCCTTATCCACAACTTCCTCCTGCGTGTCAGCAGTGATGGCCAGTCACTGCCCATCTCCTCTCGGCTTCCAGCTTGTTTCTCTCTCCCGAATACAACTTAATCACTTTAGAGGTATGTTCTAATTCACATGAATAAGGTTTTACTGTCATATAAAGACATACAGACATATACGGACATATACATATCACAGATATTCCAGTTAAGCCTAATTAATCTAAGACTTAAAACAGAACCTATTGCTTGTCTGTTAGATCCCACTCCTGCTTTCAAGGTTCGCTCTAGTTTCTCTACCCTCTGCCTTTTGGTGCTACTGAAGTCTTCTCATCAGATGCAAAACAATGAGAAACACAAAACCAGTATCTTGAAATAGAACAAATTATTTGCTCTTTGACAAAAGCAGCTCCACTGAAACAGACAACAGCAGCTGACACTTGCTACAGGCAGGTCTCACAAATGAAAGTGGGAGATATATTGTAGGGAGATAACATTCCCAGAGTTTCAGCTTCAACATTATGGAGGGCCTAAACTTGTTCCTTACTTTCACAACCATTTCACTTTAATGCACTTCCACATGGTGTTTGCACTTGTAACCTCTTGTTTGTGGTTCACTGCAGATACTGTGGTAGTTCCTGGGTTTACTTTGATCATTTAATTTAGATCAGGTCCTCTTGTCATCATGACTAAGAAAAAGGTAATTTCTTTTAGCGGTCAGTGTAGGACATTACTTTAAACCCAGAATATAATTGGTTGCATCTGGACTGATTCCAGCAATATTTTTTGTAACTTGGTAGACATCAAAGAGGGTTACATATTTTAGTATTTCAGTATTTTACTCATTTGTGAAAATCAGATCAATTAATTAATGTGACCTTTATCCTTTTTCCTTACCCCTTATTGAATACTTTCATTTTATGATACGGCCCTGGATCCCCTACTCACTGTCCCAGACATCTGCTTATGAAAGAGATGATTTGAACCCCCTTTGCTCTGCAAAATGACTCCAGTTTTCATTTATGGATTCATCATTTGCATTTTGTGATTTGTTTTGCAGTTTTTGAAGTATATTCTATCCTCATGTTACTGGGCATGTAGGAGTTTAGTGAATTTACTGGGACAGTTTATTAACTGTAACAGTAAATTACGAGGTGGTTCTTTATGGCTATTAGGGAATCAATCATCAGATCAGCAATACACACATGTGGGTTCAAATACATTAAATACATTTAATAATACATAAACTTATACAGTGGTGTGAAAAACTGTTTGCCCCCTTCCTGATTTCTTATTTTTTTGCATGTTTGTCACACTGAAATGTTTCAGATCATCAAACAAATTGAAATATTAGACAAAGATAACACAAGTAAACACAAAATGCAGTTTTTAAATGAATGTTTTTATTATTAAGGGGAAAAAAAAATCCAAACCTACATGGCCCTGTGTGAAAAAGTGATTGCCCCCTAAACCTAATTACTGGTTGGGCCACCCTTAGCAGCAACAACTGCAATCAAGCGTTTGCGATAACTGGCAATGAGTCTTTTACAGCGCTGTGGAGGAATTTTGGCCCACTCATCAGAATTGTTGTAATTCAGCCACATTGGAGGGTTTTTGAGCCTTAACCGCTTTTTTAAGGTCATGCCACAACATCTCAATCGGATATTTCGGTTGAAACGGAGCTGTACGGTGCAGCTACCCAAATTAAATCTCGCAGCTATGTCATTGATTAGTGCTTCATGATAGAAGATAACGACTAGCAATCTGGCATTTGCGATGAAGTTCAGTTTCACATTTTTCGTCACACTCTTGTGGTTTGTATTGCCTGGAGCGAAAAGTACCAAAAGCGTTCATTTTTGCAGCTTCATGGAGGTTCTGAATCGTTAAGAAAAAAATGTTGTAAAACCAACAGAAAGCACAGACTGCTAAAACTAGTCCTAGTTATATAACGATTTTAAGTATAATGATAAACTACTGCAAGGAATCGGTCCACCTGATCAAACAGGATCATAATGTTGACACTCAATAACGACACTGATATGTGCAGTTCCTGGACAGATAGCCCTCCTGCCCATCAAACAGTCTGAGTGACTGTTAGTGTCATTTAGTGTTGTCTGACCATTGACAAAATACAACAATTTTTTTAGGGCACAAATTAAGTTAGGTAAATCTTTTTGCCCAAAACTGAAGGGGCGACACTCCTCCCTCCCCCCGTGATGCCAGGCCTGTCCCCATCCTATTCCATAATGTCATTATATATAATACCATACAACAGTGACTGATCCTTACTAACTGCATGCGTTAAAATTGCACATCAGCACATAGCACGGGGCACATAGCCGCGATGTATTATCAATGTTAAATTTCAACCATAATATCGACAACATTAATAAGCGCATACGTTGAGAAAAAATCTAACCCAGCATATTTTCCGGTTATATACCACAATGCATTGCTAGTTGGTCACCATTTTGGACACGTTTTTCAAACATAGAAGTATGTATCCGCAAATATCTCAGCAATCCTCTTTTGACGAGTAAGTATGAATAATAATAAAAATACTATCTGAATACATACAGATCTTTCTTTATATTATTTCGATTAAAATAGTACGTGAATAAGCAAAAAATGGCACATAAAAATAGTGTGAATGGGGAAGATGACACAAAATCGTTTTGCCGTTTCTCTTTTCTTATTCTATGTTGCACTTTCAAACTTTAGGTACTCTTTAATTAGGACAGACTTCATTGCTCAACTCCTATGATGCAAGCCAAATTTTATACATTTATTTCAGCTTTGAGCTTAGTAAACCGTTCTTTAGTAGATTATACTAAAGAAGATATTAATCATCATTTATTTGGGAAGTAATATTATATAATTTTCTCCTAGCTGCGGTGCTGAAGTCCCACCCTACATCAACAGAAAAAGAAATAAAGGAGCACACAATGTGTTACTTGAAGAATGCATATGCAAGGCAGGGGGCCAGGAAATCTGGACACTGAAAATAATAGGTTTTTGGTTCTAACTATTAGGACAATTAGACAGGGTTTGCAAATAGTGGACAAAAATCGTCTTAACTTCCATTGTAATATTTTTTTTCTTGGAAATATAGAAGTTGTACATTTTAAAATGTATATTTGAATCAAAATGTGGTTTTGAGTTAGTGTGTTAATGTAATTAGTTTGTGTTTGTCATTACTATACTGTATATTGCCATGTTACCAGAATTTGTAGCTGAAGTTTAAGACTAGTTGTGTTTTTTATGATTATTGCCCATATGTTGATTGTTGATTGATTGTGTACAATGTATAATTTGAAATACATATTTTTCAGGTGTGAATTTGTATTTTCAGAATAAATTTCTAAACCAAATCATTGGGTTGATTTATTAGTTTCTACACCTGTAAAACCTATCTTTGATGTATAATAGACCTCTACCCATATACGTATAATAGTCCTCTAAAGTTATCCGGAACACCTACCATATATGTATAATAGTCCTCTAAATGTACCCGTATAATAGAACTCCAATCATTTACGTATAATGAACATCTAATCATAGACGTATAATTGACGTATAACAATAGACGTATATTAGAATTTCATTCTAGACGAATTGCGGACCACATTTAGACGTCTAAGGTATGCGTTTAATAGACGTATATTATACGTCTTTTGCCCACTGGGCATAGTGTGAATAGTTTCTCTATGACTGTGCCACAGAGATGAGAGCGAGGGGCCTCCCTGTGAAAAACACAGCAACATTTAATTCTATCTTATTAATAAGCATTGCCGCTACAGGTATAATTCATTTCTTAAACAATTTCATCAAACACACACAAACAATATTCTGCAGAACATCATGTCTGCAAGACCCATCTTGGAATTTCTATTTATTTTTTTCTTTACATATATGTGTCATTTTCTAATCCTGTTTAAGGATCTCACTTCTGCTTCTTTTGGGGGTAATGACAATACCATCTTCATAGTCAGGTTATCGTGCTTTTCAACTAGGCTAGTTACATCAATGAAGCATACTAGCATATACAAGTAGCATTCATTTAAGTCATGCATCTCTTCCACCTTTCATATAGGTCTGTTCGAAACTACTGAGTATGTGATGAATATTAAAACTGGAGGGGGAAAAGAAGGAGGGGAGCTGAGGACCAACACTGAACCATCTTGGATGCCAGAAATGACAGAAGAGGGAGGAGAGGCGAGGTCCCGACATAGTGGTGTGCTCAGAATAACAGGACCACAGTGTGGGCAAAGGAAGCAGTGAGGATTGTGAAAAGAGGAGCACAGACTAAACGTACACTGTGCTGTGAATTCAGCCTCGCATGGAGGGCTGAGCAAGCATCAGCAGATGGATGGACTCCTGCAGAATACTACCAAAGCTGATAGAGGAAGGAAAGTAGAAACATGAAAGACTGTTCCGTGGCTGTAGGAATGTGGGTAGGATGCCCAACACTGTAAGAGAAGAAAAAAAGAAAGAAAACTGAAGAGTAAGGATTAGAGGACAGGATAGAAGCTGACATTAGGGCGCACTTGTGCAGCATCATTTGGTAGAATCAAGGAGGAAAAGAGGTCAGCATGTCTGTTCCTCGGATTACATTGATTCTAAGACAAAAGGATATCGGAATGAAGAAGTTCAGAAGCTGAAACATTGTGTCTCTTTTCCTTTCAGCGTGGAATAAACCTTTACCTATCCCTTTTGCAGGTATCAAAATGGTAAGGCTTGCCTGTAAAAAAGACATGCTTGGAGAAGAAACATAAAATGGATATGACTGCAGTTGTATGAGGTTAAAAAGGGAGAGATGGAGGTAGGAATGGTGAACTATTTCTTCATTGGTAGGAGAGCTGGATTGTGGTTTCATTCAAGCAAGAAGAGAAGAGTTGTACAGTCAGATCTGGTTCTAATGAGAATATTTGCAGAACGGTACTGTGAAAATAAAATACTAGACAAGCTAAAATTTTGATATTATCACACTTTCAGGTTCACATGGGTATGTGCACTCACCGCTCCCGCCTCAGGTCAGTCCTCCACCACTGGTTTCATTCAAGCAAGAAGAGCTGTACAGCCAGATCTGGTTCTAATGAGAATATTTGCAGAACGGTACTGTGAAAATAAAATACTAGACAAGCTAAAATTTTGATATTGTCACACTTTCAGGTTCACATGGGTATGTGCACTCACCGCTCCCGCCGCAGGTCAGTCCTCCACCACTGGGGCTCACACCTGGGCCTCTAGCATCACTCAACAGGGAACCAGCCAGCTGAGCTAAAGGGAGATCTCCCTTCAGCCCGGCGGCTGAGGTCCCTGCAATTCACAAGGAAGGGCGGTGACATCACCGCGCTGGCAAGCCGGCTCGCGCAACCTGTAATGTTGGCCGTATGCGTTACAATATTTTTACATAGGCAGAAGTGGGTGAGAATAGGGATTGACCTTCTTACAATCTTTCATATAAAATATCATTACAGTTATGCCATGAAGAGTTTGTTATTTAAAATATGTAAAATCATTTTCAAGAATGTATTACACACATAGTTAAACTAAATTAGTTTATTGAAACTTACCACAAAACCAATCAATTTTGCCTCCAAGCTATTTCCTAGGGACAAAATGTTTTCTGTTTTTGTCAAAATACATCAGCACTTTACTACCTTTAAGACATCCCGAGTTTAAATCACACTATTAACTATGACTTTCTGAAAAACAAAGTATAAACAAATGTTAATTATCTGAAGAGAAAGAAGAAAAGAAAACAAAAACAACAAACACAGGTATAACTAGGAGGAACATATTGGTTAATCACATATTTTTTCCCTGTCTCTTCCTTCTTCCAGAATTAATTTGTGTTTTGCATCTGTTTGTTATACTTTGATATACCTTTATTTTGGCATTTACTTAAATAAATCTGGTCTTAGCATATAGATTTCACGACTTAATTGACTTTGATGGTACAGTTCAGTACTGCATACAAGTAAGAAAAGTGGTAAAGTAAGTTAAGATCCTCAAAAAACATGTTACCAAGGTAATATTTTGGGAGTGATGACAGCATCCAAAGTCTCTGTCACCTCAACTATTCTAACTCATAACTCTCAATGACATCACTTCCTTCACCCTATTATTATTATTATTATTATTATGCACTCCTTCTCCACAACATCTCTACCATTGTAGTTATCCCTTGGTTAACTTATCCCTCTTTATTGGGATATTAACTTCCTTGTCCTACGGCCAGATGGCTGCTCTTCAGCCAAGTGATTTTCAGCCAACATTTCTTGAAATTAACTTTTTAATAACCATCTCTAAATGCATTTTCCATTTTCTTAATGTGAGTATTTTATTTATAATGACAAAAAGTTGAAATAATAACAACTTCATATAATTATTTTAAAATATCCTTAACTTCTTGATAACAGACATTTCTTGAGAGCAATTGAGTAGTGTCAATCTGCACAAAATGGATTCTAAAGGACCAAAAAAAGAAAACGTCTTCATTACCTGCAGTCTCATTAAACTGAACTTTCAAAATATTCACACTATGCAGTAGAAATTTCACCGCACATTTCACAATAAGCCTTGATTGAAACCAAATAGGAATATGAGCAAAATGGATACAAGGTCTTTTAATGTGAAATTCCTAAAAGGACAAGGGCTGTGATAATCTTATGACTTTTTTAAGACAAGTGAAATTTCTTAGGGTTCTTTCTATGGAGACTAAAACAATTTTTGGATCAAGATGCTTTTGTTTTTTGTTTTTCCACCAGATCTGAAGAAATCATATGTGCTTAGTGACTGTGTTACTGTGTGATGTGGGGACCTGTAAAAACCAATGCCAGCAAAGCTGGTGTCTTTCCTTATAATGCCCTTAGATCCATGAAAAAGCTTTGTGTGGTGGATAGGAGGACATTTACTTTCAAAGCAGATATAGTCATTTGTACAAATTTACAACAGCTGTGTGATGGTTATCAGCATCTGGGTAACCGAGTTTCTTAACTTCACATGAGCAACTGAAAAACTAGAAGCCTATTACTCACCCCATTGTTTCTGATGGCCTTCTTTTAACTATGGGAAAACTGTTGCATTTTTTATTATTTTGCTTTTTAGAAGTACTAATGTGATTGTTTTCGTACTCTTTCTCATATATTTTAAATGTAGGACTACCACATTTTAATTCATTTTTGCTTATTTCATAATTAACTTTTAAATTTAATTTTTACTTTTTTGAGACAAATCTGTTACAAATTAGTATTTTTGCAAAATACAGTGTCATTTTGATTATAGCATAAACTGTGCTGCTTAGAATAAGTTTACTATTTTGTCCTAATAAATACATATTTGTGTTTGATTATTTTTTAATTTTCATTAATATATTAAAGTTAGAGTAAGTAAAATATGTCTTAAATAAGTATTTATTTAAAGTATATATCTATTTAGAAGTATGAATAAATATACATGGATATTTATATACTGTATACTTTTATATATACTTTTTATATTTATATAAAAATATATATATATACTTATATGTACTATATAAGTATATATTTATTTACAATATAAAAATATAATATCAATTTATGATGCCTGTTATTGATAAAACATTAAAGTTACTGTAAAAAGGCGCCATCCTTCAGATGAGATGTTAAAGTGAGGTCCTGACTCTCTGTGGTCATTAAAAATCCCAGGGTGTTTCTTAAAAAGAGTAGGGGTGTAACCCTGGTGTCTTTGACAATTTTCCCATTGGACCTTACCAATCATGGCGTGCTAATAATCCCCATCTATGAACTGGTTTCATTACTCTGATAGCTGATGTGTGGTGAGTGTTCTGGCACACTATGGCTGCCAGGTGGATGCTGCACATTGGTGGTGGTGGAGGGGAGTCCCCATTACCTGTAAAGCGCTTTGAGTGAAGTGTCCAGAAAAGTGCTATAAGGTGTAAGGTGTAAAGTGTAAGGAATTATTATTATTACTTTTAAAAAACATAGGTAAATATGATTGATTATTTTAACTAGGATTTTAACTGTTTAATTCATATAAGTAACTGGGTAAATAAAAATACACTGTAAACCTAACTTAAATGTAATATTCCCCATCTCGAATGTAAACGTTCTACTGGTATATGTACAACATATTTACAGTAATCTACAAAAGTAATGAGAGAACTCTCGCATCACTATGAACTCTAATAATAATCATTTTTCATGAAACAAATAAAGAGTGATAAGTACAACTCTTAAGTATTTTATCTTTGATAAAGTCAATCTATCTTAAGTTAAAAACACTGATTGAGTTGTACTTCTTTATTTTGAATGAATAAAATGATTGGTAAACTGCCTAAGCAATTAGCTGTTAACACCTATCAACAGCTTTCATTTTTGTTTCAGTATTTGGAGTGTGCAGTCAGAAGTGAAAATGAAAACCAAAGAATTTTAAGTTAATGAAAAGTAGGCAATTTTGAATGCTGAAAGAAAAACTCACTCAGAACTAGAGCACAGAAAATGGGAAACTATCATCAATTTGGATGATACAGAACAAGAAAAAAAACATCAGTAGTTATTAGTTATAAATGCAAACAGCCCGCCAAGAAAAAAAACATCAGTAGTTGATGACAGAAAACCCTAAAACAACCGTCAGTTAAATTCCAAAACACATCCAGAATGTTGGGATAAGTGTATGAAAATCTATAGTTCAAAGAAGAGAAACAGAAGAATTACAAAGGCTACAATCCAACAAATAAACCTATTATCAATATCAAGAACAGAAAAGCCAGAACATAATTTGTTTAGAAGTACAAAGATGAACCAGAAGAGTTTTTGTGTTAAACAAAGTTTTATGGTCAGATAAAACTTATTTTAGGAAAGGTTAAATTATTCTGAAAGAAAGGAATTGCAAAGAATTGCTGCACAGATCACCAGCTTTTCTGTGAAGCACAGTGGAGGCAATGCCATGACCAGGGCATGCATGGCCACCACTGGAACTGGTTCACTCATCTTTATTCATGATGTAACTAATGGAGTCCACATCAGAATGAATTCTGACATTTCCAGAAACATATGTAGACAAAATGCTTCCAATACTTGAGAGGCATTTCACTATTTTGCATGACAATGATCCAAAAGATACAGCCAATGCAACTGAGGAGTTCATCAAGAAAAAAAAGTGGAAAATCTTAGATTGGACATTTTAATCTTTAAATTTAAATATAGTTGAGCATGGATTTTACAAAGCGCATGATGAGTTTAATAGGTCATAGATGTTAAAAGGTTATTTGATATGTATCCAAATGCTGACTTTAATGTCAGTTAATGTGTTTCAATCCATTCCCTCAGAAGCATTGCATTTAAAAAACAAATGTTTTTATTCTGATATGATTTGATGTATTCACACAATTACACAAATTAATTCAGAATTCATATTAATCTTATCATCATTAATATAAATTACCTGACTGAAAAGCAAAATAACTACTGTCCCAATACTGTTTGAGGGCAATGCATACAACTCCACATAAAATAAACTTAAAAAACTGACACAATGTACAAAATGTCTGCACCTAAAATATAATTAAAAATTAGACCTATGTACAAAGATATGTTGTCACATATGTTAAACAATGGCTTCCCACTGTACTTGCAAGGCCATGGCCAGGACAAATTAATTGTTCAAGAAACATTTGAATAATCTTTCTCTTTCTTAAATCCAGGAACTGATCTACTCCTCTGAACTATCTCTTTCGGAATGTTTCTGGCATATAACTCTGTTAACCAGTTAACAAACTCTGTTAACAAGCCAAACCATGTAAAATCGGATCCATCCAGACACACTTCAGGGATATAATGTTCTAAAAAATGTTATACTGACAAGTGGTCCTAAAGGAAAGCACATCTAAACTCACACTCCATTTGGATGTCACCAGACATAAATCCATGGACAGACTTGGAATGAGCCACTAATTATGAGTCAATGAAGAAAGTGCCACAGGGCTTGCCGCTACACTTTCTGACCTATCATCATAAGTGATGATCTAGTTTAAAAATTGTTGCACTGCATTCTGCTCTTCTGCCCTAGCTCCTGCCAACTTTGAAAAAAAAAGATCGTCTCTTGTCTGTGAATACTGTTCTCCGCACCAAAGACAAAAGAACTGAAGAAAAAAATTCCCTTCATCAAGAGAGGCCTATGTTAAACAGACTTATGCCTAAAAACCTCCTCAGAAACAAAGGAAGTACTGTTTTGTGTTTCTCCCAACCGTGATCTTGTCGGATCACTGAAATGATACAGTGCAAGTTGAACATTTTACAACCTAACTAAATATCAAGGCACATTTAAAATAGCAGCTACAAAGTCTTTGCAAGTGGACTTTCCAAGTTTCTTTACAACCAAGAGACAACTTGTGGCAAGGTTCCAAAATCTGAGGTTTTATGCATGCACCCTCTGAAGGAATCAAGCCACAACAGTGCAATTCCCTTTCCTTGTGCCTCTTGGCACAGCATCCAGCAGAAAACTACAGAGTCAACTCCAGCTGTTCCCTTTCTGTGGAACTTTCGAATCTTGGTAGGAAACAATAGCCTAAAATTCAATGTGCACATTCATACTTCAGAATTATCTAAGATTGGAATTATTCCAAACAGGTACTGTATGTTCAATAATATGTTATCGTGAACTTGATATAAGATTTACTTATCCTCTTTGAGTTCATGAGTGCTTATGTTTGCATTTTGAGACTGCTTTTACGAGATTCACCAGAGTATTATACTCAGCATATTAGAGCTGGAGGGACATATTTAGACTATATTTAGAGGAAAGTACAATTAACACTCATGAGCAGATGATTTTACATTTAGGGCTTATTTTACACGTGGGAGTCATACAGCTTCTGGAACATTACTTTTCATTACTTTCCCCCTTTATTAGTAGAGGCAGGGTGAAGATTTGGCAGTCAAATTCTTTTTCACTTATTAATGGCTGTCAGTACATCCAGACTAATTGCATTCTGAAAATAATCATTTTCCTCCTTATTCTGGAGACAACTACAGTATAAATGTTATGATTAGCAGTCTGTGACTGGCAATACCATTGAATCTTCTACAACATGACTTCCCCTTTACATGCTTGAACGTTTTGTGAAAGTCTTCAGTTGTAACATAGCATGAATATTGACATTTTATGGAACACTGAGCAAAAACACTTGCAGAGCACGTGAGGTTTGTACTTTAATATAGAAAATATGACATTTGTAAAAACCAGAAGCTCCTTCAGCTGTTCAAGTAGATTAATAGCTAAATAATAGGTACTGTATACTCTATATAGAAGGACTTAGTTTCTGACAATAGGGTCATATAACCTTTTTAAAATGTAGATACGGAGTTAAATAAAGCATATACTGTATGAATTTGAGAATATATTCATTTTCTGGCTAAGTTTTTTACTGTTAATATGCATGTTAAAATAAACAAATGGAACATATCAATTGGTTTATCATTTCAAAAACATCAAAAATAACTTACATGAATGTATAATTTAAATAAAACTAGTTTAACATAAGTAAAGAATATTAATTTTGATAGTGAAGATAATATATCATTTATTCTGGCACATTCTGCTGTCTTTAAATAGCAGAACATGTGAAGGTTCAGTTACTAACACTGTTACTGTAGGTACAGAATGGATTTTCAAAAGTGACAGCTTTTGAAAATAGAAGGTAAATTTGAATAAAAGAAGAAGTACAAAACCACTTTACTTTGGTGAATGTTTCACTTTTTGCATATTGTATAAAATGCCCACACCAATGAATACAAATACTAGAATTGTCAAGTTGGATTTTGCTACTTCATCCAGAACCTTCTTCTGTCTATGCTAAAGGAGAGTTGTGTCACAACCGTTTTTCAACTTTTTGAGAAATAAATTCTGAAATGTTTTCAGCTGTGTTCCATTAGAAAACATGACGTTGGTCTGTGGAATAACAGTCTTCTATGGACCATCGATCAGGACTTTTCAGACTCTTGCAGCATCTCCCTCTAAACAACCAGCTGGATTTTGGAGAGCATCCAGTTCTTGGATGAAAGCTCTCATCTAAGCCCCCCTGGTAATTTGCGTTTTACACAATTCAACCACTTTTTTATCCCTTTATGAACATGCTCACCTGAAACAGATCAGTCTTGGTGCCAAAAAGGATCCAATGTCATGGAGGATCCAGTGTAGCCCTCCATGTGGTTTAAGGCCTTATGGTCTGCCTCTATCCTTATGATCCTGCATCACCCTGACTGTTGATAGCTTGCTCTCCTGTACATGATGTTGTAGGCGTTAGTGTTAACCATTAGGTAACAAAGTGAGTATGCTTTTCAAGTCACTCGTAGTTAGCATCTCTGGAACATTAATTGGCCAAAAAAGAGCAATGCAATGAACCATTTGTTCAGTATGCTGTTACTGTATTTTCCAGTCTCCAGACAAATATGCTGATATTCAAAAAATAATTTTATTGGGAAATAAATAAAATGTATATTATTCTCTTCAACACACATTTTAATTGCACCTTTAAACTTTGATTGCTGAAATTAAGTAAATTTTGTTTTGACTCTAATTGCTTTTTAAAGGATGAAAATTCTCTTCATTAAACCAAATCTCCCTCAAGAACGATCTTTTAATCAGAATAATTATGTTGTCTCCTTTCTGGTTTTCTTTATTTATCTCTATGGTAAAAAAACGTAGCTGAATTTCTTAGGTTAATACCCCTTTCTACCATTACAACTAAGTATTTCATTCTGAGAAACAGATAAGATAATGAGGTTTTTGTGATGACTTAAAGAAAACCCTGTGATCTAGAGCATTGTTGAGGTGTGTGACATCAAAGGGAATAACATGACTAGTTTTTCAGCTGACTTAAAAGCAACTTTAATGTAATATCAGTGGTACGGTAAATGTCAACTACTGTATGATATATCACACACAGACACTTAATGTTATATATATATATAGGACTCATGCCATATGAAAAATAGAAGTATTATATGTAGCAAACATAATGATAAAATGAAGTTGATACAATGCCCCCTATAGTCTGAGCATGTTCACTTGATTTCCTAGTTTCTGGCACAGTTGTCTTGGCTGTATAATAAACAAAAGCTAAACATTTATTTAAATAAAACCAATAACATCAACCTTTTATTTACAAATTATTTACAGGCGCTGAGTCCCTGCATTTAGGCCTCCAACAGGCCAAATTCTCACTCATACCCTTGTAGATTGTCCAACTACTGTAATGCTGTCAAGGCATAGGAATGCCGAGGGGCAGAACTGCTGTCTGTGAAGAGTGTGTTTGTAAGCAACCCCAGCTGTAGAAGCTATGTGATCCAATGAGACACAGCTGTGGGCAGTCCTATAAGTGCAAGCTGGATACTTTACAAGGAGACCAAGCCATGCTGTCACTTCTGAGGAGCCTCAGAACAGAGAGGTAGTAAGATCATGTCTCCCATTAACACGCACAGTAGTGAATAGTAGGCCTTGCACAGATGGTGTGTAGCGGAAGACCTAGCCAAGCCAGAGTTTACAAGGTGCCAGTGTATGTATGTACAGTGTGTGTTCACCTGACATATGGTGCCCAGCAGTGAGAGCGGCTGGGCTGAAGCTAAGAGAGAGAGAAACAGGGTTTAATGGAAACAGGTTGGCTTTTGTTTGTGTGAACTTGAGATGCTGCTGACCATGAGTGAGAGCAAATGGCTGTATATTGTGAGCAAGCTGATCTCCCGTTAGTGAGGGTGTGCAGGAGCATGCGCAGCTGCTGCAGTTTAGCAGAAGGCTGATGATGGCTGTGTTTGTGAGTTAAAGTGGAAACTAGCAAGTGAAGCGGGTAGCAGTAACCCCAGAATTCAGAACAATAATCCCAGAGAGCATGGGATCCTGCTTATAGGAACGTGAAAGGTATACTCCAGAAGGGGAATGAATAACAAAAGTCCTGGAGGGGATTTTGTATTTGAAATAAGTGTCTCTTCTGAAGGACTGAGAGAACATGGCTGCTTGTATTGAAGTGTTCGTTGTGTGAGAGTTTATATGTGAGTAAGTGAAGTCCAGAGAGAAGGGTTTGGCCAGGGATATCCTCACACTAGACGGATAATACAAAGTGATGGATGGGGTCTGACTAGCTGCTAGTCTTTGGCAGTGAGAGAACCAGAGAGTAGGGATGTGGTAGAGAGGCCCTGTCCTACAACTGAAGTACTAGGTAGCTATGGAGATCTGTTTACTTTTTGGCCTCTGTTGACTCCAAGGTGCAGAGTCTGGAGGACATGAGAAGGGTAAAATTTCCCTTTGGGTGTCATGTTTTATAAGGATGTGGTGGCAATGGGACAGTGAGAATGTGAAGACAATGAGATTTTGGCATGATGGGGATGTGCCAGACAACTGACAACTGACTGAGCTAGAGTTGAAACTGAAGGCAAAATGGTAGCAGGGCAAGAGTAAGAGGTACACTGGCAACTGCAAGAGAAAAGCCTAAGGCCTGAAGTTGACAAACCAGTGGTTGAGTTGTGAGTCTAGGGTGTGAGGTTGAGGCAACGGAGACTGCACTGTGTGTGAGAGATAGCTTGGTGGTGCAGGACGTTGTGTTTTCAACAGCTGTAAGCAGACACTTTGTCCAAATGTTGACTGGCAGAGTGTGAGGGAGTTAGTAGCCATTGACTGAGACAGTGATAGATGGACACACCGAGGAATGAAGGAGGCACCATGAGTGAGAGTGACATTGAGGATCAGAACTGGACTTTGTGTTTGATGTCTAGGAGCAGCTCCAGTATTGTAGCAGCCTCAGTCATTGCCCAGTTGGGTGAGGTAAAGAAGGCGGTAGAGTTGTTCTGGCCAAATGGGAATGTACATATCAAAGATCTTCCACTGCTATTCCCCAAAAGGGACTTATGACTGAGAGAACCTGAAGTATTGGGTTTGCTAAGCCTCTGAGCTGTGATGTGTGATAGAACCTTGAGTTGACCTTGGAGGTGGTCATGGAAGGTGTGAGAGTTTTATAAGAGTTGTGATAGCACCTAGGACAGTGTGTTTGGAGTGCAGGACTCTGAGCCTGGGATATCATGGGCAAAGGGCTCAGAGGTTCAGTGTGCAAACTGGCTCAGCCAGAGTGAGTGAAAGAAACAATATTTATACCTCATGTCCTGTTTATCCTGATAAGGCAGTGTAAGTGAACACCACTCTGTGGGAAGTAAGTGGCCCTATTAGGGTTGCCAGATCACAACCAGCCCAGATTCCGATGCGCTCACAGTGTAGGCCAGAAAAATTCAGGCTAACTTTACCTAACAAAACCAAAACCTCTTTGGAACACAAACTATACATACAAACATTTTATGTTATTAGTACTTTTCTTATTATTATTCCAAACATTAAAAGTATAGAAAAATAAGACCAGCAGCCTTGCAGGTCCATCCTAAAAAAAACCATCAGAATTTTCTGCAATGCCCTTTTGTATCCAGAGAGGGACCAGACAACATCTGATAGCTGGAGCTAATTTACCAGGAAATTAGCCATCAATGACCTCTTTGCTGTCACGCCCTCTACAGCTAGAGGCGCTCCAACTCTGTCCTGTCCCTAGTTTCCTGTCCTTTTATTTATCGGTGTGCATCAACAGTACCCAAACACTTTGCCAGAGCTTGAAAGAGTTTGCAAAGAAGAATAGGTGAAAATTGTCCCATCCTGGTGTGCAGACTTGGTGGAAATTTATCCAAAAAGACTTGCAAGTTAATAAGTAGTGCCAAAAGTGCTTCCACCTAATTTTGAAGTAAGGGTTGAATACTTGTGCAATCAACATAATGTAGATTCGTTTTCAATTTTTCTTTGCCATTTGTGGTGACAAATGAGAATATATTTAATAGGTTTATTCCGTGCTGAAAAAAAGAAGAAAGAAAACACAACGTTTCAGCCATGGAGCCTTCTTCAGCTGTGAGCACACACCTAAAGAAGATCCCACGGCCGAAACGTGTTTTCTTTCTTCTTTTTTTCAGCATGGAATAAACCTATTACTTGTTCCTTTGTAGCCTACACATGCTGACAGGGCTACCCACATGAGAATACATTTAGCTTCATTTGCCTATAATGTTGATAATTATGATTATTTTTTTTTTATTTTTAAAGCTATTTACAACATTTTTATGTAAAACTGTAAATCATTGTGAAACCTTTTGCAAGTCACTGCACCATTGGTGTTTTATAATACGAAGAGATCACGAGAGGAATTCAAATATGCTGCAAGCAGTTTTCCTTTTTGTCATTTACTTTCATCTGCCGTTTGGTGTTTGCAATCCATTTTGTAAACTGCTGGCTTGCATTTTCCAGCATATATGGAATAAACATTTACTGAGTAAGTTGCTGATTTATTCATTTTATTTCAAATTATACAGTATCAACCTACTAACTAGATAAGGACACAGTTATACAGTAAATACATTTTAATTTTGAAAATGGTATAGATGGATTATGATATAAAATGTCAAAATATTAATAAACTTTAAAATTTAAAATATTATGAGAGCCAAAATTAAAAGATACATGTCTGTTTATCATGCAGAAACATTAAACAATATTTCTGAAAAATATGCATTATACTTACTAAACAAGTGGAAAGGCTGAAAGATGTAATTTTATTGAAATCTCTGGGTGTAATGCATACACATCCGTTCTTCATATACAGTGGTGTGAAAAAGTGATTGCCCCCCCTGTTAAAACATAAATCAACTGTGGTTTATCACATTTTTGGAAAGCTGAGTTCAATTTCTCTAGCCACACCCAGGCCTGATTACTGCCACACCTGTTGTCAATCAAGAAATCACTTAAATAGGACCTGCCTGACAAAGTGAAGTAGACCAAAATATGCTCAAAAGCTAGACATCATGCTGCGATCCAAAGAAATTCAGGAACAAATGAGAAACAGAGTAATTGAGATTTATCAGTCTGGAAAAGGTTATAAAGCCATTTCTAAAGCTTTGGGACTCCAGTGAACCACAGTGAGAGCCATTATCCACAAATGGCGAAAACATGGAACAGTGGTGAACCTTCCCAGGAGTGGCCGGCCGACCAAAATTACCCCAAGAGCGCAGTAACGACTCATCCAAGAGGTCACAAAAAACCCCACAACAACATCCAAAGAACTGCAGGCTTCACTTGCCTCAGCTAAGGTCAGTGTTCATGACTCCACCATAAGAAAGAGACTGGGCAAAAATGGCCTGCATGGCAGAGTTCCAAGACGAAAACCACTGCTGGGCAAAAAGAACATAAAGGCTCGTCTCTGTTTTGCCAGAAAACATCTTGATGATCCCCAAGACTTTTGGAAAAATACTCTGTGGACTGACGAGACAAAAGTTGAACTTTTTGGAAGGTGTGTGTCCCATTACATCTGGCGTAAAAGTAACACAGCATTTCAGAAAAGGAACATCATACCAACAGTAAAATATGGTGGTGGTAGTGTGATGGTCTGGGGCTGTTTTGCTGCTTCAGGACCTGGAAGACTTTCTGTGGCAAATGGAACCACGAATTCTGCTGTCTACCAAAAAATCCTGAAGGAGAATGTCCAGCCATCTGTTCGTGACCTCAAGCTGAAGCGCACTTGGGTTCTGCAGCAGGACAATGATCCAAAAAACACCAGCAAGTCCACCTCTGAATGGCTTAAGAAAAACAAAATGAAGACTTTGGAGTTGCCTAGTCAAAGTCCTGACCTGAATCTGATTGAGATGTTGTGGCATGACCTTAAAAAAGCGGTTAAGGCTCGAAAACCCTCCAATGTGGCTGAATTACAACAATTCTGCAAAGATGAGTGGGCTAAAATTCCTCCACAGCACTGTAAAAGACTCATTGCCAGTTATCGCAAATGCTTGATTGCAGTCGTTGCTGCTAAGGGTGGCCCAACCGGTTATTAGGTTTAGGGGGCAATCACTTTTTCACACAGGGCCATGTAGGTTTGGATTCCCTTAATAATAAAAACCTTCATTTAAAAACTGCATTTTGTGTTTACTTGTGTTATCTTTGTCTAATATTTCAATCTGTTTGATGATCTGAAACATTTCAGTGTGACAAACATGCAAAAAATAAGAAATCAGGAAGGGAGCAAACACTTTTTCACATCACTGTATAATGCATGTAAATGTTCATGTGCATATGCATTTAAATGTAGACCATGCAATAAATGGGAAAATATTTTGTATATTGTATGTTTATATTTTGAATATTCCTCTTAATTTGTAAATTATGTGATCATGTTAGCCTTTTAAGGCAGGATGGCACAGAAGAGATCTGTCTAGACAGAGTCAGCTGTAATTTCAACAAGGAGAAAAATAATCTGAGATAAAAGAGAACATAGAAGAGAAAGTTTTTTCTACTAGGATCGCCCTGTTCCAGCTTAATGAGCAATAAATAACAAACCGATATAGGCTCAATAGCCACACTATTTAACTTGCTGATAGAGCAAACAAAAAATTACATAAAATGTTGCACCAATAGATAACATTCTTTTCTGGTGATTGTGAAGCTCAGTTGTACATTTTCTAATGTCAGGTTCTTTTCTAGCAGCAGTGACACAAATCAATCAGCATTTTGCTGTACTCTAGGTGCTTGATGCCTCACTATGGCAGAATCATAAATCACACACATTCCTCTAGTTCCTCCATTGGACAATGAACATATGTGTATAAATAGAAAACACACATATTCCATTAATATGCACATTGTCTGTGATACTAAGCAGAAACTATTGTAATAAATGTTGTGGCAAATCTGGATCTGTTCGCAACAGTTACATTTTTGGAAACAGCTGCATCTACTGGAAAATACACAATGAAAGGCCCTCTACTACATCAAGTACAGTTTAACTTAATATTCACATTACTCATGTACACTTAAGCTATACGATAAAAGCAAAACTAAACTAAAACTATAATTTCATCTACATAATGACAGCAATAATAGCACTTGTGTTTAAAAGGTTAACCCCTCTAACCACAAAACCTGACATCCATAATAAACTCAACTTCACCTATTTATCAACATTATGCCCAGGAATATGTCAGTACCATACTGGAAACCTCTTTCCATTAATTGGACTGCACTGGCAGCAATCTCCAATACAACTGAAGAAAAGACTACAAGGTCATTGCAGTGTTCTGTATTCTACACAACACAGCAATCAGTAGTGCAAAGCAGAGAGAACACCTGAAGACGGCAACTAGGATGAAGAAGAGGGGGGAAAACTTAACCCAACACGATGGCCTTAGTGAGCCAAAGAAGGGAGACAAGAATGTCACTCGACTTTGATTCTCAAGGGGACTTTAATCTGTTTTAGTTTTGTATTCAATTTTACCTTGTGTTTTACACATTTTCATTCATTGTGCATTAGAATTTACACACAAATTAAACATAACATTTCCCGCCACAATGCTGACAATTAAAGATTTTACAGCTACAAGGAGTATCCTCCTCCTGTGAAGGAATAGCCCACACCCCTGGAGTTAAGTCCTTGAAAGTAATTTGTTTTCTATAAAGAAAGCTGTAGAAGTAAAAATTCTCTGTCATTAATAAAGAAAAGTTGAGATATCAGTGATACATTTTTTTACAAGCTTTCAGTTCTCTTCCTTTCCCACCCCCACTGGATCATTGATAAACACCCTTCTTCTTATCATCCATTGCAGTGCTGTCTCTTCTCACTCTCCAATGGCAGTTCCCCTCAACATTTGAACAAAATCTTCAGCCTGGTCCACGCAGACAGGAGGGTCAGAGTGTGGAGGAGGAGTTGTTGCGTTTCTTTTTTCCATCAGTTTATATGTTATGTTTTCTGTTATACGTTTAGTTGGGTTATGAGCCAATGCAGTGTAAATTATTTTTCACTTATACCAATGTAACTAGTTTATAACTCATTGATCCCAATATAAAACTTTGAAAATTATTTCTCAATACAATTAAATCCCACTTTGTTTTGCTCTGCCCAGAAAAGGGGACTGACAAACTATTGTTAGTCATTTATTAGGTGAATTTAACCACGATATAGTCGAGGACAAAATACAGTCATATGGTAATGCATATCAAAAACCAAATACAGTGTCAAAGAGGGATTGATATCTTGAATACATAAATAATACATAAATAACACAGAGCAGCTGCTAAATGAAAGTGGAGAGACTGAATAACAGATTAAGTCATCACACTTATTTTCAAGAATCACTATCATTGCAGCAAACTGGGAACTCTGTTATCTCAGTGTTGACATGAGGCACTTGCTTTTCCCTTTACTCCTTTAGCAGAGCAGCCAGCTAAGCCAGTTCATGAGAATTAGACTCAGTTAGAGCAGTCCAATTTTCTTCACACCTCTGCCATCTCAGACAGATCAGTTGCTCAAATCAAATCAACATCTGATTATATAAAACAAAAACCAAACTTCATTGGTTCCAAAGAAAAAAATGAATTTGAATTTTAACCCAGTGCTGAACACCTCCAGCACATCTCATCCACCTTTTGAATTTGAATTATGGAATAAATGTAGTAAGGCAAGGATATTTGGGGTTAGCATGGTTACTCTGTTGTTAAATGTTAACTACACTAGACAGAAATAAATTTTGATATCACTGCTAATACTTCTGACTTACTGTGGAAAAGATCATTTTCAGAAGAACTATTAATAATAATTAGTAACTTTTTAGATGGTTTTATCTGAAGACGTTTATTGCAACTATAGGGAAATTCATGCTTTGAAAATTGCTGTTGCAGAGTAATTTACAGTAAGACCTTGGTTTCATATCTAATTCAAGGAACACAGGGAAGTTCAGTAACTTGCTCAGACAAGCAATAAATCAATGGCAGATACAGAGCTTAAACTGGGAAGTTCCGTGATGTTGTACAGTACAGTATAACTAGATATCAAAAGTATTTAAAGATGTATTTAAAAAATGTACCAGATAACAGTAAAGCACTAAGATAAATTGTAATCAACTTTGGATTTTATACTTCAAGGTCTGCATGAGTTAATATGCACAATACATCCCATAAGACTTATATTTAAAGCTATGTGTTGTGAACAAGAAAGTTAGATTCAGTTTTGACAAGAAACATTTTTTCCTGTTTTTCCTATTTAATCTAATCAGCCTTCTGTCTATGAGTTTTTTTAGTTTGCTTGGTCAATCTATCCCGACAATGAAAGATCTTATGAAAAAGTGTTTAAGGTTTTGTTCATCTTGCATAATGCAAAATGATATTCCAGACCACAAAAACATTCTTTGTCTCATCAGAGCAGAGGTGTCGTTTGCTGGAGCTTAATGGCAAGAAGGGCGCAAATAATGAATACCATCAAAATTTTTACAAGTGCAAGTCCAGATGTTGCATAATGCCCTAAGGAATTTGGTGGAAAAAAATGCAAGACAGGAAAATAAATGAAGCCTTAAAAATAAAATTGTGAAGATTTGCACTTGCATTTGCAGGAGCAGAACCTCTCCTTTTGCAGGGTGGAAAAAATGCTCACTCACCTCTTCAAGAACATGAATGGATGTACCAAAACATGTTTGGTTCCTATAATCTAATCTTTTTGCAAACTTGAAAGTTACGTTCTTAAGATCAGTTAATCTTATGAAGGTGTCTTCTGTTCTTTTTTATTTTATTCTGTTTTTTTATTTAATCTGAGTTTTCCATCTGGAAGAATCTTGTTATAAAACATTAAAAACATGCTTTTTTTAATCCATCCATCTCTCCATTTTCTAACCACTTTTTCCAATTCTGGAAAAACTGAGTAAGCCTATCCCAGGATGCAATGGGAGCAAGGCAGGGTACACCCTGGATGGGATGCCAGTCCATAGCATTTTATTTATATTAAGTATTATTATAATATTAAATATTAAGTAAATTTTAAATCCAAAATTGTGTTTTAATTATACAGAATATCTATCCAATTTGGAATTGCCGTATATATCTACATCTTTGTTTACAACAATGACACAGGGGGAACAGAAGAACCTTTTAGAACCACCTGCCCATGGGTCCATTCGTATTCACCATAAGCCTGTAGACACCTGGAAGCCAAATAGGGCATTGTAAGTCATTTATTCACTAGGAGACAAGAGAACCCTGATCAACAAATTCCAACTCTAAACCCCAGGTCAAAATCATCTTGTGAAAAAGTGATGTTTTTGAAATCACCTGTAAGTTTGGCTTTGCATCTGTAAGGTATTGGAAGCTTCAGACTCAGTGAGGCAGTTAAGGAAAAATCCTGCTTAGCTCTTATTTTAATATAATGTAATGATAATGACAATGTTGCTTTATTAGCCCTATACAGTTTCTTGTATTAGGAATTCGTCTTTTCACATACCCCAGCTTGTTCTACATGAGACACAGACAGGTAGGGAAGCTTGGGGGTCAGAGCACAGGGTCAGGCTCAGGCTGTGAGGGGTGTGTCCGGATTGTCCAGCGAATGGACATCCCTGCTTGTACCCAAGATGGCAGCCTCAAACCCTGTGGCACCACACCCTTTTTTTCTAAACTCTCTGCAAAACTAAAAAGGAGGTAACTCATACCGAACTATCAGCTTAGGAATTGATTAACTCATGGAGATACCATTAAGGCCGCTATCAGTATCTGAGATAGCCTTTTGATAAAGATAATAATTGGTGTGAAAACCTTTCCAACAATTCATGGAAAATCTCCTACAGATATATGGCAATATATATGGTGGTCATATACTTAGACAACTTCCTCATTACAGGGCGGACAGAAAAGGAGCATCTAGGCAATATGGAGAAGTGTTAAAGACATTTTCAGGGGCTTCAGAAACTGCAAGCTGTTGTGCATTTGAGGAGGGGATCACTCCTATTACTCCTATATATGCACGATGAGAATACAGAATGAGAGGAGACAGTAGATGGGGGTACAGTAGGAGTACAGTGAATACGGCAGGAGTAAAGGAGTATACTGTATATCAGAACCAGTTAAGTAAAGGCCCTTCTGAAAAAGAAGGTTTTAAGTCTAGATTTGAAAGTGTTTAGAGAAGCTGAATCTCTGATATCTTTAGGGAGAGAGTTAAAGAGTTTTGGGGTATAACAATAGAAGGCCCTTTCACCTGTGTAGACGAGTTTGGGGGACAGATAAGAGACCAGAACTAGAAGAGCGAGGTGGGGAGTAGAATGATAGTAGCTCATACAGGCACTGAGGTGCCAAGCCATGCAGAACCTGACAGGAAGCCAGTGCAAGCCAGTGCAAGGACAGTGCAAGGATAGGAGTATTGCAATCACTTGCACTAGACCTGGTCAAGATTCTGACTGCCGAATTTTGAACATTCTGAAGCTTGTTCAGTGTGGATTTAGAAAGCCCAGAAAGTAAAACATTACAGTAGTCGATTCAGAAGACAAACCTGTTGATCAGCTTTTCAGCCACAGTTAGTGATAACATAGGATGTAATCTAATTATATTTCTGAGGTGAAAGAAAGATGTTTTGACAATATGCTGCATTTGTGGGTCGAATCTTGAGCCTGAATCAAATGTCATACCCAAGTTTTTAAATGTAGACTGAAGCTAAATTTAGCAGTACCGTCCACAGATTGTCACAGATGTCAGAAGGGACAAACCGTGGAATGGCTGGAGAGCAGAAAAAGACCCTATGCGTAGTGTCACGACGGGGGTTAGCCCGGGCTCCGCTGTTCAGGAGTCGTAAAGAAATCAATGCCCTCAGGCAGCAGACATGGGGGCCTGGTGCTAGGCGGGTCTCGGGACATCTGAACGTCAATGCTGAGCCCAGGGGAAAGAGTGACCCGAAAATATTTAGCCCCAGAGAGAGAGACACTGGAAAGACAGCAAAGCAGAGGAAACTAGGGACAGGACAGAGTGGGAGCGCCTTCTGGCTGCAGAGGGCGTGACACGGATAGGTTACAGCATGTACTTTACAAAGTTGATGGGGGTTGCCAATAAGCATTACTTCAGTCTTGTCACAGTTTAGATTAAGGAAATTTTGATTGTCCATGTTTTTATGTTAGAGATGCAATTAAGTAGAGTAGAGACAGCCACATCAGTGTCAGGTTTGGCATGGATGTAGATTTGAGTATCGTCAACATAGATATTTGAGGCCATGTGATCATAAAAGCTGACCAAGTGGAAACATGTACAGTAAATGCTGAAAAGTAAGGGGCCCAATATCAATCCCTGAGGAGCACCAGACTTAATGTGTCCAATTTCAGACCTAAATCTGCCAAGAGAGACAAAGTGACAGCAATTAGTGGGTAAGTCTTGAATGGTTTGAGAGTAGTGTCGGAAACTCCAAACACAGTCTCAAGATGAGAAAGTAAAATATCATGGTTTACAATGTTGAAAGCAGCAGTGTGATTAAGAAGAATGAGGATAGAAAGAGAACCAGAATCAGAAGCTATTAGAAGATCGTTAGTAACTTTGACCAGTGCAGTTTCTGTGCTGTGAAGTCGACGGAAGCCAGATTGGAGGGGTTCAAAAAGGTTATTTGCAATTAGGTGGTTATATAACTGAATTGTAACAGCAAGTTCTAGAATTTTTTGCAATATCATGGGGCTTAGGTCATTTTTGGGAATGTTTAACTTTTACAATTATTTGATATCTGAAACCTTGTACAGTACTTGTTGTTGAGAAAAACAAGATCAGCATTCGAATCAGGGGTTCCCATAAAGTTAACTGGCAGAAAGAACTTACATTCACATAAGATGCATTCCTATGTGGCATTGGGTCCATATCATCATTCCAAGTGTGTAATGGTTAAACCAATTGGTAATGTCCCTAGGGCTCTCTGTTCCTCAGAGAAGAATTATTCACAGCGGAATTCATGGTCTATCTCTTAAAAGCATCACAAAATATCATTCACAATCTTTTATTTTTTATGGTATGTCTTTATAGTGTAGGAAAGTATTCTACCTTGACCCTGGCAATAAAATGTTTTAATTGCCTTTCTCCAAATAACCATAAAACAATAACTGTCACACCTGTTCATGTGTAACAATACATCAGATAAAACTCATCAAGTTTAGGATCATCACATGTACCATGCTAGATCACTTTTAGGTATAAATTCAACACAGTGACATTTTGTTTTGCTGTGTTGGCTAAAGTACAAATACGCTGGGCAAACGTCCCGAGATCGAATTCTTCCGCGACAGGGGTACCTTTAAAGCGGAGACGACGGCACCGAAATTTTTTGGCGCGCCCTCTCTTTAAAGCCCTGGCCAAATACGAAGACAGTACGTACAGTTATAATTCAAACGGAATTAAAAACTACACATCCCAGTTACCATGGTGGTGCTTGTGATCATTGCGTTTAACCAACGAAACAGGGCGAAAAATCAGTCACATGACTTTGGGGCAGAGTTTCGAAAGCTTAACCTATCAGCAACAAAGCGAAATTTACACGATAGGCTACCTCAAACTGTCAGTTACACGACTGTGTATGTCGCTTAAGCCACTCCTATTTGGCATTTTAGTTATGGAGGCGAGAAGACGCCCCCCCCCCCCTCTCTGGGTGTCTGATTTGCCGCCATGTTTAACCGTCCGTGTCCGAATCGCAGTAGCTACGCGTATGAAATAAAGTTCATCCCAGCTACAAAACATATATATTTTTGTGGTAAGAGGGCGCAAAACATCAGTATTTACTGCTATTAATTACTGTACGATTTATAGTTGAAATCTGAGCCTAGATATAAAGTTAGATATAAAGTTAAAATCTCGACAAAGCAATGTAGGAAATACAGAGAAAAGAAATCCTTTCTGACATCTAAAATCAGTTTCGATCAAGGTCTCTAAAACGAACAAGAAAAAGAGGATTTTCGGAGGGCAATTACGCTGTGTTTATATAGGATAAGTGATCTATGAGCAATCTAATTTCTTGTTCGTTTAAAACAGTGAAATGTCAGCTGCAAAAGATCGCCCCAGAAACAGCACTCTCTCTGCCTGTCATAGACGTTCAGGAAAGGCTGAATGAAGTCATGGTGATCAATAATAACAGTTGTAGGACAAGAAACAAAAGATAATGAAAACTTCTTTAGGCTAAAACTCAAGTTCATTCTACAAATTAAGGCAAATGAAAATTCAGGATGTTAAAGTGCTAGAGGTGTAAAAAATACAAAAATGCACATGAGTAAAAAGTTTTAGAAATGGAGCAGGTGTTGCTTTGAAATAAGCAAACAGAAAAAAAGCCATGACTAAAGTGCAGAAGAGGGATGCAGGAACACTTGCTTAGATATACAAAACAAATCACAAAAAGGTGTATGTTACAAAAGAACATGCAAACATGTTCATCATGTACATCAATTTCCCTTCACGATCAATAAAGTCTTATCTATAAACATGAAACAGAGTGAGGAATCAGAAAATTAGCATGCATAAAAAACAGCAATTCTGTCAATAAGCCCTAAATGAATTAATAGCAACCATGGTTTCATGGAGGGCTTCTCAGATAGTTGGGCATTCAGGTAGATTGCCAGGTGAAAGGATTTGTAAACATACTTTGTTAAAGCAAGTCAGTTTTTTCTGCAACACATAAAATACATTTTTCCAAGAAAGTTTAGCCTTTGTCACTAATGAAACCACTAAATAAAGACATAAATATAGAAATCTTAAGATTTTGTTATTCAATGTTGGTAGCAGGATGAACTGTGCTAAGTGTATATTTTGTCGCAGCTTTGCTGCAAGATGTTAACAGTGAAAAAAGGTATTTAGAAATGAGTTATTTCAAGAAGAAAATGTTCAGAATAATTGCAAATCTAGCAGGATAGAGAAAGCACAGAAAACAGGCAGTTAGATTGATCAGATTAGTATGAAAAGTTATTTAGCAAAGGGAATGAGAAGAGTGACAAACTAGTATGCTTTAGATCTTTTTATCTGAACCAGGGAAAACTGATCATGTTTCTCTATAACAATAATAAAAAACTTTATTTTATATATCACCTTTAAAAGTGGCATCTCAAAGCAATACAGTAGATATAAAAACAGATATAAGAAAGACAAGCAGTTAGAGGTGCTACCAAAATTAGAAAATGAAGCAGATACAGACACTAAGTCTTCTGAAAAGAAAGGTTCTGAGGTTAGATTTAAATGCACTCAGGGTACGTGACTGATATCACTGGGAATACAAATTGAGAGCTCTGGGGTGCAGCTAGAGAAGACCCTGTCACCCACAGAATGTAGATGTTCTTGAGGACAGCTAGAAGACCAGAGTCAGACGGACAAAGGTGGGGAGTAGACAGATAATAAGCCATATACTGTAGGTACTGAATGAGGATGAGGATTTTGAAGTTGACTCGAAACCTGATAGGTAACCAATGCAAGGACTTGAAAACAGGTGTAATGCATCCCTGATAGGATTCTCGCTGTCATATTCTGAACATATTGAAGATTGGTCAGTGTGGATTTAATTTCCCCAGTGAACAGGATGTGCATTTATTAATTCTAGAAAAAAAAGCCTTTCTTGATTTCTCTAGTTCTTAGTTTCTCTAGTTCCCTTTAAAATAAACTATTATTCCACAATGCAGAGTATTATATGGACAGTATTTACACATGATATTGTGATTTAAAGAAATGAACACAAGCAGCTTTTCGAGATTTAAGTGTTGGCTGAGTTATTGCAGGATAAAAAACTAGAGATGTTGGTAAGAAGATAATTTTGGGATAGCTGAGGAATACACTGATAACAAGAACACTTCCTAATGGGGTTAGGCATACTTTTGATGAAGATGATGAAGTTAACAGACTGTATGTTTACATAGATACTGAAATGAGGATTGTATTTTAGATTTTGTGTAGTTGCTAGCGTTGAACTGTGTGTTGGATGCACATGAATTGAAGGAATGGGCAAACATCGCTGATGCGGATCCACAGAGCCAGCATATTAAGATGTTTATAATTAGAGGCAATTTGTTTAAATAACTAGGTATGGATACTGATGTGCAAGAGAGGTGGAAAGGCTGTTTACTTAAGCCAGCACTATAAAATATTTTATTCTTAGTGAGATGCTGCCATTTCATAGTGGGTTTCTAACACTGTGTATAGTTCAATCCACACAGTGCCTTTACTTCCATCCATTTCTAATCTCTTTATCCAGTACAGAGGATTAGGAGCCTATCCCAGTAAGCAACGGACACAAGGCAGCCAGTCCATCACAGGACAGACAGACACAAACACACACACACCAGGGCCAGTTTTCCCATAAACCAATTAACTTACCAGTATGTTTTGGAGTGCGAGAGGGAGTCATATCACACATATGGAGAAAAACCATGTAACCCAGAGAGAACATGCAAACCCCACACACACAGGATGGCAGGAATTGAATCTAGGACCCCAGTGCTCCAAGATAGCAATGCTAACCACTTTGCCACCATTATAAATGGATGGATATCTTAGTTATCTTTCTAGTTCACAGGTTTGCATGCATAATTTAATTTTGAAAGGCGCTGAGACATCAGGTACTACTGTTGTATTTATGAAAAAGAAACAAAACAAAAAGCATACTAACAACTGTGCCATCCTACTCTTTAGTTAATACAATTTATTATTTATAAACAGTTAACATTGTTAGCCTACTTAAAAAGGAATTTTACTTAAAAAGGAATAAGCAGCTTTCTGACAATGAATGGATAGGAAAGTGCAACAACTTATTACAGTGCTAAATTTAATATTGATTGCTAATAGTTTATGCTAACACCTAACTTTCTTAATTAGGTGTAATTAAAACAGTGAACTAAGTGTAACATACCATTCAGAAATACAATCGAGAATAGTTTTGTGGTGTTTGTATGGATGAAACGTTTCTAAAATGTATAACGTAACAAATTTAAAGACGATTAAATTCTGTAATCTTTCCACTTGTAATGTCATTAGACAGAACAAGAAGTTTCTGCTATGTCTAAGGATGGTATAAAAAAGTAGTCTAGGTGGTGAGATAGCTGTGCTTAATGATAATTAAGTGACTTAAAAGTAAAAAGAGATGGTTCATATTGCTTGATTAATTTTAAAAACTAAGTTATAAATGCAGACGCGATCGCTGCCATAAGCGCTCCAGGCAGTAGAACGTTCGTTCTGTACTGCTGCGCTCCGCGCCTCCTCCCTCTCTCGGTGCCGCGCCCCTCTCTGACGGAGCGCAGTGGGCGGTACGCTGTTTTCAGAGCCTCTGATTGGGAAAAAAAGACCTGCTGATGAGTTTCACACAACAGGAAGAGAAAAAAATGGGATTTTTTCTCTTCGAAACGTGTGTTGTCTTTATGAAATTCGTGTATTTTAAACGTTTAATTAAGAAGTAAAAACCTTACAGCGTACACAGAGATTCTGAGCTGATCACGAGGAAGAAAAATCACCCATTTTTCGCGCATAAAAAGTGGTTTTTAACTCTCGTAACCCATTTTTATAGGTTTTAAAGTCGTGCAATGTCTAAGTTAAGCAGGAACACATCATTATATCTCGTTTTTTATTTCTTTTTAAAAAAATTTAAAAATCGTTTGCCCAGCCTAGTACAAATCTCTCACAGACTTCCCATTACTTATTTGCTGAATAGATTTAATAACATTCTAATATTTTCTTCACAGGATGCTTCCCACTCCAATAGTGGACCTTTGTTGAATGGTTCAGATCCTGGTTCAATTACTCTTTAAATTTACTAAGAGAACTGTAATGCTTGTATTTGTTTTCTTCTTTTGTCAGATATGGTCATTCAGTTTAAGCACAGAATACTGATTATTTCAACCTTAACAAGTAGAGTCCACTTAGTTCTAAAAATATTTTAAACTTGTGCTATTACTGCATTACTTTTTACAAATACATAATATTACAGAAGGTCTATGTCTGCTATGCTCACCATGGGTGCCATTTCATGATGGTCCTGCATTTCTGATTCTGAAGAAAGAAAATTGTTATTTTGTCATAATAAATTGTAGGTAGGTAGGTCCCTTTTTCAGACCATAAAGGCCCATGGGGAATGGGGGGGCAAGGGCCACAATTTTTCTTGACCATCCGACACTTGGAAGTGGAGGTGATGTGGTCAGCATCACGCTCCGGCTGGCCTATTACCCCCAGAAGGATTAACCCCCGGTACACACTGCAGGCTGAGCATAATAAATTGTACAGTTTTAAAATGTTAAATTAAAATGAAGTTGGAGGGTTAAACCTGATTTAATAAGTATAAAAAGCTATATTTTAACTACAGAAAATATTTTCTGTAACAAACAGTTCTGTCCGGACCCTATGCGGACGACACAGTACGACAGAGTGGGGAAACACTAGGGAAACGTCATGCAGGAAAACGGGGCTGAAGACAGGGGGGCGTGTCCAAGGTGTGCTGGTGCACGGGGGAGGTGTGGCCGAGGCGAACAATCCGAGAGAGTAGTCCTTAGGGAATATCCAAAACGCAAGAGTAAGTCCAAAACCAGGAGATCCATCAGAACAAAGAATTAAAAACCACGAAGGCCGGGTCGGGGAACGGGAACGGAGGTTAAAACCTTTACGGGACCAGGCGCTTCCATGTCCTGGACTCGCACGGTGCGGAAACCAGATGCAGAGCCCGGATGAGCGTCAGCGCCTGGCTTTTAAGGTGGGCTGGGAATGGGAAACAGGTGCACAGAATAAAGTCTTTAGTGAAAGGGCTGGAGCACCCTTAAGGAGGGGGGACTATAATCATGACATTTTCTTTCCAATAATATTGTTCACAGCTCTTTATCATGTTAATGGTATTATTTATAAATGATCCTGTATTCCAAAATAAATACTGAGAGAGCCAGTAATTGGGAAAACAGAAAAACCAAGACTTCATGCACTTACTAAAAAAGTCACTGAAAACTCAAAATGAAAATTGGCAAAACTAGTTCATGTTCAGAGCCTTAAACATGTGCAGTAAACATACCATTTCCATATGATCATATCAATCCAAATTGTTCTGTTTAATATACTGTATTTAATACAGCATAAATTATTTTTTTCTGCTTGCAAATCTGTAAATATCTACTGGCAATTCACACATCATCTATGCTGTTAAATCAGAAGGAATATAACATAAAACTTTGCATTGAAACCAGTACCAGCATTGAAAAGGGCTTCTCACAAGGCATCCTAAGTGGCTTAGAGCACATTCTGATCCCTTCATTCCATTTTCTGTCTGTTCATAAGTTTCACTGGGATTCCCAAAACGTTTAGCTATGATCCCCCCAAAATAGTGTCAGTCATAGACACATCGCTCCACCAGTCATCGTTAACTCTCCTGAATTGCACAGTGGAGCTCTCAAATAACATATATACAATACTCTCTTTCCCCCACATTGTGGTGAGGCTCCCACCATTTACCCGCCAAAGTTCTTTTTAAAAGATAGCTTTATTGCCACCCTAATACCACAGGACTGTCTTGAGATTTTCCGTAAATTTATTTGTGTTTCTATAAGCAAATGACTCAAAAAATATTATCAAAACCTTAAGAGAGTGATTTAAATTATTTGTTATCTTGATGTTTTTTTTAATTGATTTGGTTGCTACAAATCAATTGGAATGTACTCTCAATACAAATTTGCTTGAATGGTAGTATATAATATGTGGTTCCAGACTCATTATTGTGATTAAGTGGGAAATTTGGAAGGACTGTGACGTCAGTTAATCTTGTGTGTTTCATGCTATACTGCACTTATCCTGTAAGTCAAGTCTAGCATGATAGTTTTTATAGAGAACAAACAGCCCACCGCATTTATTTCTTGTCATAAAATGTATTATTTAAGCATTTTATAGTTATTCACTTATTGATTTTAATGAATACTCTAGAGCAGTGGTTCTCAAACTGTGGTACGCGTACCGGCAGTGGTACGTGGCGTGCCGCCAAGTGGTACGCCAAATGACCCTGGAACTGTGTTGTGTGCGCTGAAAAAATAGGTACGGGTTTTCATATTTTGTATTTTTTATACGTGTCGAATACGCAGCCTACGTACTACGATACAGTGCGCGCTAATACTTCAGTGGACACAAGATATACTCTGTAATTCTATACCACTCTATAGGAATGCGTGCTACGGATGCAAGTGACCAATTGTTTTTAAAAAAAGCTACTGTATCTAATTGTATTTTAAAAAAAGCTACTGTAATAGGGAGAAAGGAGAATGTGCGTTATTTTGGACCAATGCCAACGTTGCAAACAGGAATGCATAGAAATGCGTGCTACGAACGCTGGTAATCTTGTGAGCACAGGAAAGCGTGAAAAATAACAGAAAAATATTTAAGAACTGTTCTAAGTTAATTTGAGAAAAATACACCGAGCGTCTCTGTGTTTCTCTCCCATGCGCATGAAATAAATACTTAAACACTGAAATAAAAACGGAAACGTGGAAAAATGCAAGCTTGCGGATTGCTAAAGCAGGTAAGCCCCACACTATTATGTGTGGAGAAAAGGCTGCTGAATAGCTCGACCTGCTGTACCCCCGAATGACACAGTCATTCATAGAATTATTGAAATGAAGGATTATATCAAAAGTACGCTGACAGCACGCGTTAAGATGAGCAGATGTTTTTCACTGCAATTAGATGAGTCTGTAGTTGATTTGGCCAATTTGCTCGTTACGTTAGATTCGAGTTTGAGGGTAAGTCCCGTGAGGACTTTCTGTTCTGTAATCCGCTACCAACAGGAACTACAGGAGAGTACGTATTTCAGCCTCTGAATGAATTTATCGGAGAGAATGGCATCGACTAGATAAAATGTGTCGGAGTTTGTACAGACGGTGCTAGAACAATGACAAGCCGACACAGGGGTGTAGTTGCACGAATTAGAGAGGTTACTCCAGAAATTATTGGTTTCATTGCAACATCCACCGCGAGACCTTTGCCGTCAAGAAAATGCCTGACGATTTAAAATCTGTTAGACTGTTGTGAATTGTATCAAGGCTCGAAAAATTAATTCACATCTGCTTTGCTCGACTAAACAGGCTCACCCCTCTCATTGAAATGGTGCTTTTTTATTTTTATGTGTTTTTCTTTCTGTAAAACACTTTGAGAAGCCACATTTTAATATATCAAACAAAGTTTATTATTATAATATTTATTATATGTATGTGTGAGTGTGTGTGCACATGCGCTCATGTTGGTCATTGATAATTTCTGGGGTTCCTATGAGATGGTGACTTGAAGGTGGTACTTGGTCCAAAAAGTTTGAAACCACTGCTCTAGAGTATTACAGTACATCATTTAAATTAGTAATGAACATTAATCATCCCTTGCAATCAAGCAGTTTACAACTTTGTTGCTTTTTTTACTTTGACTCTGGAGACAATCTAAGATAAGAACTCTGTACTAGTTAATGGTAAAAGCAAACAGGTAACTTAACTGTGATATTTTGTTAGATAGGCTACCTGCGATTACTGCAGATGTTAATTTTTGAGTGGATTTGATCATGGCAGATATGTCTTGCTTTGCTTGTCAGTAGTATTGCTCCCAATTCAAAGCTATATACACCAGCATTGTTGTGGTAATGTAGTGGTGAGAATAATACATTTTACCATGGTTTTTAAAAACAGATGCCTGCAAAGGTAGAGAGTCCTATTAAGGACTTGACTACACTGAGTTAATAATAAGAGACAAGGACTTCTCTGCTGGCGAGTACAGAAAATACTAGATGAAAATGCCTAGACTCATAGGATTAGAGCAGGCACTGTATAAACCACACAGTTCTACCTTATTTCACGGTTTCAAGTATAGCAATTGGTGTCTAAAGTCAGTTTAAGAGGCACCAGATCCATGATCGTCAGTAAAGGAACAGTAGCATACACCTCCAGGGATCTCCAGAGCCCTCTAGTGGAACAATAATCCACATAAAACCAGTATTTTTATTTTCTTAACAGTTCTAGTTTACATAAAAAACAATCTAGCATTCAGAACAGTTCAAAACAAATAATGAGAAAGTTCCCACTTGCCTATTGTTTAAATCAATAATGTTATACGGTTATGGCAGTGCTGATTCACAGAACTGGCTTTGCAGCAGGGCACCCATAATAAAAGCATAGACATGTTGGTACATAACGTAATAAAAATGAATAGAAGGAATCATGACTTAAAATGCAATTGGCACTTTGTAAAAAAACCTAAAAAGTACATACAGTATGTATGTAGACCTTAACTAATACTGTACCTGAGTCTTGTACCTGAGGTATAAAATATAATAAAAAAAGAAATAGAGGGAATTGTGACTTAAATTGCAGTCGGTACTTAGTAAAAATAACTTTTAAAAGTATAAATACAGACGTTAACTAACACTTGAGTCATGTATTTACGGATCAACAGATGAGATCACTAACAGCCAGAGGATTACAACTGATTACAACATATCTATTGATCTTCAATGCTTAGCACATTGCTCCCTCCCAGTCATGACTTTGTAATATACAGGTTTCCTTAGTAATGCAGTACAATGCCTATAGAAAGCCTACACACCCATTGTTATTTGAAGAAATGTGCAAACATTGACAAATCTAGGTGTGCTACTGTACATTGTTACAGACTTAAGCAAACAGAATTATGACTGTAGTTCAAGCAAAGGTGTTTCCACCAAGTAGCTTTTCAGAAGATTGTTTTGTTCTTCACGTGGAGGTTGTGTGTTACATTCTATAAATAAAGGTAAAATAAATTTGTGAATGGATGGACACTTTTTGAAAGCTCAGTTATAATAAGGCATTTAAATTAGACTGTCTTTGTACTTATGCTGTAAACTTATAGTAAAATAGTTATGGTAAAACAGTCATTTTACATTAATGATCAACAAGAACAGTACAAGATGCAAACATCTTTTGTGGGAATATGGCACATACAGTATGTTAGAATATTAGTTAAAATAGACTACGTTTATAGTATTAATAACAAGTGTATTACTCTTCCTTTATTGAAGTTAATAATAGTAAAGAAAATGTCTTTATTCATGTAAATAAGAAGAATTGTTTAGCACCCACCTGGAAGATGCAACAAAATGTATATATGCTCTTAATTACTGATTCCATTAATAATACATCATAGAAAATTGCACACAATATTATAAAAGAGTTCTGATGTACAATTTTAATGTACAATTTTTAAATTCCCTTGACTTAAATTCTACATTTTATATACTGTACATTGACATTTCACAGTACAGTTCTTTTTTGCTTCCAGAGATTTTCTAAATTTTCTAGAAGTGGTTAATGTGTAGTAAACATTACAGAAATAAATGTTTTTCATAGGTAGGTTCTTCAAACACAATCTATTGTCTCATATATATATAGTACATAGAGAAGTACAGTATAGTACTTGTTCTTAGTCTTTATTTTTAAGATATATTGGTGAAAAAACAGAGAAAACATTAACACGACAGTAACTGGAATGTGCAATTTATAGCTTTTTACGAAACTATGTATGAAAATCTAAAAATATCAGAAAGGCTGGAATTCAGATTTGGAATCATCAGCAATCTTGACTTTCACTGTACCGTTGTCTAGATCATTGATATAAAACAGGAAAAGCAGTGCTATTTATACTCACCTTGTAATAATAAACTTCTTGTTTGTGCTATGTACTGTACCTTTAACAACCTAAGATTGTGAACCGCCATTATTGGCACACACCTAAGTGCCCAGTCTGCACACCCTAATTGCCTTAAAGCCTTAAAACTGGATTTCCAAATAGACTGTTTCCCCTTATACAGTGAGGTGAAAGAGTGGCATTACAATAAACGTCTCGTTTTATACTATGAGACCCGGTCTACTCCCTTACATCTCTGAAACAAATGTTAAAATCTTGACAAATGTTAAAAACAAAGTTTGTGCAATGGGAAAACCACCAAAAAAAATTAATTGTTGTAAAATGATATATTTAATAGTGTTATCCAAATACCTAACATTCACTTACATCCAGCCATCCATTTTCTAATGGCTTAATGTAATAAAGTTTACACCCTTGACAATACAGACACAAACACACTCACCCCAGGCGATTGTTTCCAGAAGTCAGGTAACCTACCAGTAAGTTTTTTGTACTGTGGGAGGAAACCGGAACACCTAAAGGAAACCCACACAAACACAGGGAGAACATACAAACTCCGTACAGATAGTACCTGAAGGAACCTACTGTATGCCTGATAAGAGTTAATAATTCAGTCCTCAAGAACTGTTTCACTGTTTTGTACATTCCAGCTGGCTGAGGTTTCTTCACAGTCTCTTGGGTTGAGGTGTAACTCATGTGTCCTATATGTGATTTAGCAACATGAAAGGGATAGGGCTTTAGCTGATTAGGGTCTTAGTTAATTGCTCAAGAGGGACCTAACCGCCAACTGTCTGACCTTGTTTACATTTTATATGGTAAGTAACTATTACTGACCAATCCTAAATGTATGTTTTCAATTGAAAATTTTGCTCATCTTCAAGCATAAAAGCCTGTTGTTTTTCTAAGGAAAGCGAAATAAAGAAATCTGTTTACAATAAAGAAATCACCAGCTTGATTTACCAGACTCGTGTGGTTTACAGAGAAAAGGGTCTAGCACACCTGAGGAGCTGAACCCATGGCCCCAGAACTGTAAGGCAGCAATGATAATCATCACCATGCTGCTCCCTATTCGCATACATTTGCAGTGCTAAATCAGCTGCAAAAAATAATGACGAAGTTACTTGGAGACAACACCTGCTGATAAAAACTGATCTCATCCATCCACCCTTGCAGGTTTATTTGCTTACCCTTGTGAGGGTCATGGCAACCAGAGTCCATCCAGTCAGCAAAGTGCACAAGGTAGGACTCAGAGCATAAGACTGGATCAATTCATTGCAGGGCCGATATATAGTTTTCATTCCTTGACAAATCTGATTATTCAGGAACAATAACTTAATTAGATGCCATTCATTTATTCTGGTCTTCCTGTTCCTTCTGCCTCTGCCTTTAAAGCTGAGTCACATCTTTTTCAAAATTAAGTTGAGTATCTACTGCCCTGGAAAAGAAACACACTGTGCACAGCATATGCTAAACACATTTTTCACATGGAAACTAGTGACAAGGAAAATCACTGAAGCATGTCACACTGTAGGCCCAATGTATTTTTAGTTTCTTCTTGGGGCAACATAATGCTAATCATAAAGTAAATGAGATATTTACTAATTCGAAGTGTAACTTTGAATTATCAATGGCAGCCACAAAGGAGACATTTTTCACCCAATCATCTTCTCTCTTTGTTACGTTCATGACCCACATATTTTATTGCAGCTGGCTAAGGCCTGACACCCATACTGCATTTGTTGTCAGTTTTTGCAACAGCCATCACTTCTTTCGTGGCCATCTTAATTTGCATCCAATTGAACAAGTGTGGGATGAGATTAATCTCTATCTTCCCTGCCTACAGATCTACCACAGTCATTTCCAGACCACCCATGAAAGCTAGCTACCATTTGGAATACCAGTCCATGGGTAATCCACACCTTTTGTAGGCTGAATTCAAAATACTTCAAAATCTGACTTTGTGATTCTGTGTGAAGTTGTAGAGAAAAAGACATATAAATTTAAAACATTGGTTATTGAAATGTGTACATTGTTTTAGGAATGTTTTATCCATTATTTTTTTCTTGTACCTGACAAATACACTAAATAACACCTCCTTTTTGAGGAAATATAAGATGATTATATCATTCCATTACCTAATGAAAACTTAGTAATCTTATTTTTTTATTATAAATATTCTTTATAAAATGTCTTTAGCAGCATGTTTTTATCTGACTTGCTGTCTTAGTCTTGAATTGTGTTTTTTTTTTAATTATTTTTAGCATATAAAATAAAAAGTCAAGGAAATTAGATTCTAGATCAACAATTCATTTTCCCTTAAGGACAGAATGGGTAAACTACGTAGGGATTTTTGCCAATTTTGTTTGTCAAGCCAAAACAGTACATGACTGTCCATTATTCCACATGCAAATGTTTATTTGATGAATGCATAGCACCAAATGAAATGCACATGTATATGTGCATTTGTGTGTTGTCAGAGAAAAAAAAAGTTCCACATACACATGAAATTGAGAACATTTCCTTGCCTTTGTGATTTGGAAGGCTGCATGGTGGCAACTCCTGGATCCTGGGTCTGATTTTGGCATGGGTCACCATCTGTGTGTAGTTTGCATGGTCTTCCTGTTGATGAGTTTATGTTGTTTCCCCCAACAGTCCAAAGACATGTCCCATTTGACAGATGTCTTTAGAGTACTGTAGTGATTATATTATTTATTGCAAATGGATGTTTTTAGCTTGAAAGACACAGTTATTTATTATTATGGCACATGGCGCAAAAGCATCCATGTAAACTAATTTTATTACAATAATTATTTCTATTTCTATTCAGCTTTTATGAGTTTTTCATTGTCAAGGGAATTGAATCACAGATGTACAAACTGTATATATTATTTCTGAATTTCATTACAGTATATGGTAATATGTATAGAGGTTATAAGTTCCTTGGTCTATTTCATCTTAATCTCCAAGTCTGTTGCATACTGTACAATGATACAGGTAGGGCACTCATTGATTCACAACAATATTACTGTTCTTGTCAGTAACTGTACGTGTCATAATATTACTTTGGTTGTGACTTGTGTTACATTACATATGTCACATTTATCAGATCTGTTTTAAACTGTGATGTGGAGTACAAAACCTTCTCTAGCTTTGCTTTTTTTTCAGGGATTCCCATCCTAGTAATGGGGACCCACATACCTACTCTGTGGTTTTTGTTCTATTGAGAGTCACACTCATTGACCCTGGAGAGCTGGAGAACTTGCTAGAATCTCCATGGCAACTGGTGAAGCCTCAGCTAAACCTGTTCATCAGCCAGTTTCTGTGACAGTTTCTGGTAGGAGATCTGTTGCACATGTGCACAGTTAATGACCACATCTCTCTCGCTGGGACCTGGCTGTATGATATCAGATTTGCATTACTCTGATGCTCAGTCTTAGAGCTTTGTCCCTTACGCCTTGGCATTCTTGGTTCACTTTAGAATTTCTGACCTCACTTTCCTTTAACCTCACTTTTTGGATTTCCCTTATGCGTTATCACACGACTCTCTTGGCTACAGACCTGCTTGTTTGTTTTCAACAATGTTTCTGGATTGTTTTGTTTTGCTTGTTTGTTCACCATGTCAACATTTGTGTCCTTTAACATTTGTTTTCCATTACAGTATGAAAAAGCCATAATGAATCAAGCAGGCAAGACCTAAATTCAATGGGCTCTCAGCAGTCATAGCTCAGCAATTACTGTAGATTGCAACAGACAAGTATGGATGAGTTAAAACGTGCTGTTAAAATCAACCACACTCAGCACAGGTGCTTCTGCTGAAGTTCCAGCTTCCTCAGTTGCTCCGTTTCTACCTAGCGCTCCTACTAGGAGTTTTCCAGAGCCTCATATTCACCTTTCTCAGCTTTTTACTGGTGAATCTTTATGTTGCTGTGGCCTCCTCACCCAGAGTTTTATGGTCTTTTCAATGAAAACATAATATTTTTCTACTGACCAGGCAAAAGTGGCTTACGAAATCTCTCTTCTTACTTTGGAAACCTTAGCCTGGACAACAGCCTTGTGGGAATAAAATGATCCAGTTTGTAAAAAATGTCCATCTGATCAGAGACAAGTTTTGTCCATTCTTCAACTTCCCTGGTCACACAGGTGAATCTTCTCATCTCCTGCTCTGTATAAAGTAAGGTAACCAGGCTCTCTCTCAGTTAGCTAGTCAGTTTCAGACAGTGGCTGTTGAGCCTTTTGGAGGAATTATAAGACAAAGTGGCTTGCAGAGACTTACAGACAAGACCTGGAATCCCTGATCAGTCTCACCACTAGACTGGACATTAGAGATAGCAAGAGAAAAATTGCGAGAAATTGTTTTACAAATTGAATTAAGGGGAAACTTTACAGAGGGCAGAGTGTGCAAAGACATTTTAACACCCCTCAATCCATGAACATTGTTATGGGTTCTATACTGACCAAGTAATCAGGATCTTATTTTAGTGTCTAGTTAAAAAGAAGGCATCTCCTATAGCACATTGGTTTGAAAATTACAATCCAGAGAAAAGAGTCCACAGATTCTAGCAGCATTGGTGATATTACTCCAATGTGTAAGATCAGCCAGGGGCAGAGCTTCTTAAGAGCCTGCAAATTTAGATAATCATGAATGTGATTTGGTAAGCAATGTGAACAGCCTTATAGCAGAATTGCTTATAAGAGCCACCTCCCTCCTTTCGGACAGGGAGAGCTGGCAGGACAGAGAAACAAAAGCGGGAGAGCATTTCTCCAATGTTTGTTCTTGTTTTTATTTTGTTGTGTTGCGTCTTCACATAGCATATGTGGAGGCCCGACAGCAGGAGTAGTTCAGTGCTAAGGTAGTCCCAACATGTATTTGTCTAAATTAGCTATTAGCTAATTAGCTATACATTAGCTATTAGTTATGAGCTAGAAGACTCTGTATTGTGTGCGAGCAGGCGTGCAGAACACCACTAAAATCAGTGCTATTAGCTATGAGTATCAGGAGGCTGAAACGAAAGCGATGTTTAGGAAAATCAGAATCTCACAACAATAGGTTCTAGAAGCAGGCAGGAATTGCACTATTCGAGTAGTTCAATGTCAGAGCACTGAATTTGAGGATTTGAGGATCTCCTCCATATTTTTCCTTCCAGATTTGCTCGAGCTCTGTCAAGTTGGATGCGGATGTTGATGAATCACAATCTTCAAGTCCTTCCACAGATTCTCAATTAACTAAAATCTGGGATTTGACTGGGCAACTCAAGGGCATTCGCCTTCGTTCTGAATCCACTCTAGTGTCACACTGACTATATGTTTGGATTGTTGAACTTTTGCCACATGATCTCAGGGTCTTCCTTCTTGTGCATTCTTGTAAACTCCAGGTGAGTTACTATGTGGCTTTTCTCAGGAGTGGCTTTTCCTTTACATACTCCTTTTGCTCAGGAGTGGCTTATGTCTAGACACACTTACAATCTCTGCAACACTAAATCTGTACAGTGTTACAAAGATTTTTGTCATCTGGACAGCTTTTCCTTTATCCCATCTGAGCCATGGAACTTTATTGTTCAACTGAGGTGGTCATTGGGTCCTTGCTCACTTCTCTCACCAAGGTCCTTCCTTTGAGGTAAGGGCCTGCATTGGGAAGATTCTATGTGGTTCCTTATTCTTTCCACTTCATAATGATGAATCTAACTGTGTTTCTGGGAACTTTCAACACCCTATGTATGTTTTGTACCACTTACCTCACAAAATCTATGCCTCTGCTAAAGCCTTTGTCACACTACAGGACTTGACACGTCTTCTAGTCAGAGAGCATGTCAAATTTAATGAATGCAGTTGCTGAATCTCGCTGCCTTTTCTGTCCTAGAGGACATCAAACGACTAGGAATTGCAGGGAGTGACTAGTAATATGATTCCCTCACGACTTTTCATCACGGTTCCAAATCTTGATTTGCGCCGCGAAAGTACTGCGAGGTTGCCTCGTTTTGGCAGCAAATCAACGTGGAGCACACCAGAACAGGAAGAGGAGTACCACACGAAAGTAACAAACAACAAACACAAAAGGACAAACACAAAACATCAAACAGATATCTGTGCTGGCTCCAAAGTTTGACAAGCCTCTCCTCCATTTGCACAGTCCAAAACACCAGCTTTCCTTATTTCCTTGCAGCCGCTTTGTTGGCATTGTACTTCCGGTTGAGTGCTCATTGGCTATGACTGTTGCAGACACAAGAGCTCACCCCTACAACTTGCGACTTGCTATGAGAAAACATGTAGCGAGGGGCTATTTTGAACGCTATGACTGAGTTGCTGGGGGTGTCACACTACACAACTGACGGTAACTGGTGCGCGCTGAGACTCTCTTCAACTCACTGTGATTTTCTTACAATTATGTAAATGAAGGCTACACTTGAAAATCCTAGAAAAAGTCATGTAGTGTGGTGCCCGCTTAAGACGTGGAGTAGTAAAGACTGCTCCTAATTTACATGGTAGAGTTTCTGCTCTTACATGCACTGCCATCTGAGGGACCTTATAAAGACAAGTGTATTTCTTCAGAAATCATGTCTACCAATTCAACTGAGTACAGATGGAATTCAGTAAAATTTTGGCATAATCCTACAAGAAAACTGGATGCACGTGGACTCAATTTACTTATCAAATTAAGACATTTCAGTGTTTTCTTTTAAATTGCGTGTAAAAATAGTGTAGATTTGAGACATAAAATAAATGTATTTCTATTTGAGCTTGTATTTCATGTAAGTACAACAAGATATATTTAATTTCTAAATTAGACTAACAAAGCTGGAAGTGCAATACAAGTGCTGCATTACACAAAAAAATAAAAAGCATGAAAATAGTACAGCGACAATAACGGGTACAAAGCAATTATGAAGGCAGCTTGCAAATAGAAAACAGCAAATAAGAGGAACAAGAAAATTTCATTTCTATTAGTGCAATAATGGTGCAAGAGGAATTGAAGAATATTATTGACCACTGAGTGTGCACAGGCACTGTCTAAACAGATGAGTGTTTTTTTTTTTGAGATATGATGGCACTAGAAGGTGGTGAGCATTTAAAATTTCTGTGGGTAGTTTTCATTTCAACACTGAGAAAGGGTGAATAATAAATTGCTACTTTAAGTTGAAAAATGGAGAGAACAGAAATTTTGTCAGAAAAGGAGGAGCAGAGCAAACAGGAGGGGGTGTAAGGAGAGATAAGGGACTGACAATAGGCAGAAGCAGAGTGATTAAGATGAGGACTTGGGTTTTGAAGTGGACAGAGTGCAGTGATGAGCCAGCAGAAGCACTGGAGTAATGGATTAGCATAATAAAAGCAAAGAAGAAAGAAGCATTTTCGCATTGATGACACCAGCATTTTGAAGGGCCTTTTTTTCATTTAAACTGAAAGGTTTTTATCAATAATATCATAATATATGAAGAGATTTCAATGGTTAGCTTAGTGTAGTTAGTCGTCCTTTATGATCTTATCTGTAGTGATCTTATGTTAATTTTGTAAAACATGTTTGAAAAGAAAAAGTGATTACGTAGAAGCCTAGAATCTTAAAACTTTCAATCATATTTCATGCTAACTAATCAACCAGTGTATGTCATTTGTCACAGAATGGAAACCCATTGAAGGAGAAACAGCCCGTCATTAATTAAGTTGTACTTATGCAGACAGTGGGGCAGGAAACAGTTAGCAACAATTTAAGAACACACTGATTGTCCAGACATGAAGCAATTACCACACCCTAGGTACTGACGCATGGAGGTGTGAGGGGTTGCTCAGCCTGTTTGGACCTGACTTTGGGCAGAAGGAGGGAACAGAAACAAAGAAGTGATAGGGCCCATGACACCTATGCTTTGCATAATCACAGTTCTCAATTGACCTATGCTCCCTCCTGCTCCCTCCATGAGACAGGAGAAAACCCCCTGAGGGGGATTGGCAAATGAAACCGATCAAAAAATCTGAACAGAGGGCTATCTATTGTCTTCTCACAAGCACCTCAACACAACACAGACAAGGCAAACTGCAGCCTGCGAGATCACAGAGGAGAGGAACTATTGGTCCAGGACCTGCAAACCAGAGGAGACACTAGCAGTGGAATGAAGGTACAGAGACCTAATCTGGAGGGAAGGAGCAAAGAAACAGGCCTGGTGAGCCAATACTGAACTGAGGGTATTGTGCCACCGCCTGAGGGAGGACTTCCAATATAGCTTAAACAGAGACTGTGAAAGAAATTGGATTGAATAGCATCCTTCTCTGTGTGGCTGTTCTTCTCCTTACCATTGACGACTTTTACAGACAAAAAAAGACATTGCAACTCTCCCTTCTTATTACTTAAAAGGACCCCTGACCCTCTGGAATCCACCTTGCCCCTTGAACTTACCATTTCTTACTGAGGATGCTGTTTTTTCTTTCATAATAGTAGATCTTGATGTATTTGATGAGCCTGTGGTAAAGTAGAGGCACCCTGTTTGTATTTGCTAGGTGGCGTACTTGTACACGAGGCAGACGGGGTCACCTTGCCATGACACATGCTTCATCTATCCTTGAGATAGAATGTGAAGGAACCTTACTTCTACCATAGCCATTAAGAGTGAATTGTTTTTCTGTCCTGGTCTGTGTCAATACGTTTCTGCAGATAATGAAATTTCTGTGCAGTAGGTGTTATGCATCCAGTTTCAGTCAAATGGTCCAGGTAACTACACAGTTAAAAAATAAAAATATATAACATGTGCCAGCATAACTCACAATGCAACAGTATGAGCTCTTAATTATATGAGTCTTTATAATAAAAGCATGCATGTAGGTTAATTTTATTACTTTAAAGCATAGGCCTGGGGAACACCAGTCTGTCACAGGCACACACTGACATAAACACACGTACACTCACACCAGGGCCAATTTTAGAATTCAGTTAACCTACCAATATGTCTTTGGACTGCGGGAGGAAACCAGAGCACTAGGAGGAAACCCATATAAACAAACCATAGAAACTCCACAGATATAGCACCCCAGGAATTGTTCCCTGGGCCCCAGTGCTGCAAGGCAGTAAAGCTTACCGTTGCGCCACCATGCTGCACTTGAACTTAATTATACTGTATGTGTTTATTAGTAAGATACAAAATGCTTTTAGCTTGCTGATGCTTGAGAAGGAAAAATTAAGGCTTGTGGTGTATTGGTACTTTTCCTTCTTCTTCACAGCTGCATGAATGTCATGACCACCATTGGAGATCTACTCGCAAACGAGTTAACCGGGTTCAGCGGCTGAGTAACTATAGCAAGCGCCACCGCACGTGTTAACTATCAACTCCTGCTCCACTCATCTCTCAGTTGCAGCAGACTTAAACCCTCACTCCTCTCTGCTCGATGCTCGGTATTAGTTCTTCATCTCGAGAGCTCCTGCCTTGTCCCTTTTCTGAAAACCTCTTGTTAACAACTTCTTTGGATATGGACCTTGTTTTTCCGTTCTTTGACCGCAATCTTGCCTGACGATTCGGATTAGACTCCAGTGTTCTTACTGTTACCTCGACCCTCTCTCTCATCTGCATAGGGTCCTTCTACTTTCTGACTTGGATTCGTAACTGTGACCCTTTTTATTGTGTGAGTGTTCTGTCTCAGCCCATCACACCTTATAATAATAATAATAATAATAATAATAATAATAATAATAATAATAATAATAATAATAATAATAATTGCTTACACTTATATAGCACTTTTCTGGACACTCCACTCAAAGCGCTTTACAAGTAATGGGGACTCCCTTCCACCACCACCAATATGCAGCATCCACCTTATCTCCCAATGCCTAGAATATTGCTTAATCCATCTCTTCCTTTGCTCCTTGAAAAGTTTCCCAGAGGTTAAAAATGCAATGCAGTCCCTTGTAGGATTTCCTTAATTGCTGTACTATATTTGTCACGGCATTTTATACAAGTTTCATGTCCACTTCAGGCCTGTGAGAGAGAACCATTGCAAGTGAAACCTGTGAAACCTGTGGGGTTAATGAACAGAAACAGTTTCATTATATCACACCTGTGTCTGTAAGTACATAGTTTGTATTGTATTTAACGATTTTTCTACCACATATCTTATAATGTATTTTAGGCAAAGTTCATTAATCTAAAATAAAAGAGATTTTGCTTTTCCTTTGCTGTGCAACTGTTTCTGTTGCCAACTTGTCTGTATCACTATTTTGTAGGCTAGTTAATGGAAAAATGGTCAGATAAGATGACTGGATTTCTCTCTTCTGATTAATACTAGTCAATCAAAGCTCATACTGTCAGCGTAAACCCTGATTTAAGTAATTGTTACACAATCTCCACGTCTATTGATTGTATTAGTCAATCTGAAGCAGTGTTTCCTGATCCTGAAGCTTGATTCCTGTATGTTTTTCTGGTTTTCATTCCAACATTGCACTTAAATTGAATACTAAGTAGTTTTATAACTTACCATTTCAGTTATTAAATAATAGAAACTAACATGAAATGTCTCTCTGATTCATGTTTAAATGATATGTTTGAATTTAGTAAACATGCAGCACAGTGAATACTATCATTAAGAGCAATACAGGGGAAAAGGTTTAATCAAGATAAAACAGAATTCTGCTTAATGTAACTTTTGGAATTGACATACTGTACACAAAGGAGATTATTTGTAACACTAGATTCCAAGTGTAGAAAACAGCTAAAAATCAATATAGTGATTCAATTTAAGGGTTGAAAAGGTTAATTGATTAAGTGCTCAGTTGGGCTGAAAACCAGAAGTGACAGAAGACTGTGCAAGAATGGTGTTACTGTATATCAATCAAAGTTTATTTATCAAATGCACAACAATACAGCGTGCAGCAGCAGTATTTTCTGGCAATGAAATATATTTTCTGCGGTAGGGAGGAGGGGTTAAAAAACAAAAAATTAAAGTTACAAAATAAGGTTACATAATAGTGCAATAGAAGTTGAATAAAATAAACAGAGAGAGCTCAATATAAAAAGAGTTGTGATGGGTCCAGGGTGTATGTAATACATTATGTCCAAGCTGAATACAATGAAAACTGTACTGTATGTCCATGTAGCCATTACGGGTGATTTGCTGAAGGAACTGAAAATATGAAGGAAGTGGAACCTAACATGACCGTTTTGCCCACTGTATTGATTTTTAAATAACCTCAGTGGCTACAGTAAATAACCCTTTAATTCATCAGAGTTCATCGGGAATTCTTGTGATTTTGTAAGGAGCCACTTAAATTAGTTGTGATGCAATAAGTTCTTGAAAACTAACAACAATAACAATAGTAAATGAGACATGAAATGTAGTTGAAAAGTAAATACATTCCCTTAAGATTTTATGGTTTAGCATATTATTTGACTTTTATCAAGTCCTCACAAAATTCAAACTGTAGATAAAACTAACCCCATTTGACAAATTACACATATAGAATCTACTTTAACATTTTTTTAAATCATCAAGCGTTAAATATTTTTGCATGAAAACGTTTACCCTTCGATTCAGTAACTAGTGGCACCTCATTTAGCAGCAATAAAATGAATTAAATTAACAGAACAACAAATAAGAATGAAAGATCTCTCACAGTTTGTGGGAGGAATTCTGATCCACTCTTCCTTACAGAACTGCTACAACTTTGTGATGTTTGAGGACTGTCTTGCAAGCATGGTTCTCTTTAGGTTCTGCCACAGCATTGAATTTACTGTAGTATTGAACTTTGATTTGGCCATTAGAAAATCCTGAATTTCCTGTTTTTGAGCTCCTGTTGTAGTTTGCATGTGTTTTGGACAGTTTTTTGTGTTTTGGATAGTTGTCCTGTAACATCATCCACTTTTCATTCATCTTTAGCTGCCACGGAGATGGTTTAAAATGTTCTTCTAGAATATTCTGTTATATAAGCACTGTGCTTGAGTATTGGTATTGTTCTTCTGGTCAAAGACAGTGTATAGTTTTCACCTAACATGACATTTTACATTATGAAAAAAACTCAATTTTTGACTCATCTATCCAGAGCACAGTTTCAGAAGTCTTGCTTTTATTCAAGTGCTGTTTTGCAAGCTTCAGGAGTGTAGCAATCTTCTTCTTGGAAAGCAGGTTAGTAGATCCCTGGATGTAACTTTAGGGTTCTTTGGGATTTTTAGGGGTATCATACAGTCAGATCTTGAATTTGGTAGGATAGTCACTCCTGGGTAGATTGGAAAAGTCCTACATTTTCTCAATTTCTATGATAACTTTCTTGCTATGGAATAATAGGCTTCATATTGTAGTAAATAGCTTTGAACCCTTCCCAGACTGATATGCAGCAAACATATATGTGTTAAATTGTCACAGATTGGTTTTGATCTGGGAATGATGTGTTGGCACAAAGTGCTTACAACTAAACTGAAAAAAAGTTTCTGATTTTAAATACAGGTGGAATCACTTCCTGGTCATGAACTAATCACTTGCACATGTTTTGGTGAACTTTATTCTACATCCCATCTTAATTGAGATGATAGTACAAAGGGTGCACTTTCTTTTTTACACAAAAATATTGAATGTTTGCTGATTTTATTTTTCATTTAAAAATGCCAAAGCCTGAGTTTTGCATGTTATTTGTCAAACGAGGTTAGAGTATCTAATATTTGTACAATGAGGACTAAGTGAAGGTCAAATATGTCTAAATATGTTAAACTCTTTGGGATGGACTGGCGTCCCATCCAGTATGTACTCTGCTTTGCACCCGCTGCCTGTCAGGATAGGCTCTGGCCCCCAGCAACACTGAATTAGAAGATGCATTTAGAAAATGGATGTATGTTAAACCAGCGGCTTACTTACTTTTTCAAACTGTAATTCTTCTAAATCTTGACTCAAGTGGTTCCTTTGACTCAGATGTTTTTTTTGATTGATTGATTTGACCTTTCTTGAAAGTAGTGAAAATTAATTAAATCATTGGAAATAAAGTAAAGATAAAGCTTTGACAATTGTTATGGATGTTGAATATTGCTTAATGATTTATTCCTTAAACTGATCTTTTAAAATAATAATAATAAAAATAATAACTTTTTTCTTTACTTTGGCATCTATATCTTTTCTCAGTACTGATTTCGTCAACATATGATCCTCCAAGGCCAATGAAGAACCAGGATGTTGTTTATTAAAACATAATTTGGAAAATGAGGGCACCGAGCTACTTAAGGGACAAAATGACACAGACAAGGGCACAGACCTGCCCTCAGGACTGAAGGGCACGAGCTTGCTTTCAAGACAAGGTCACAGAGAACTGGGACACAGACCTGGTCCTTGAGAGCAGATAAAGAGCCAAGCCTCTGACTAATTCTACTGTATGCAATTTTATTCTGCATTTGGAATTAATAAGGACTGACTAAAACCATCCATATCCAACAGAGATAACCTTTTTATTTTAAAGTCTACATAATATTCTTATTACTGGGTATTGTTTTTATCTTGATTTACCCTTAAGGATATATTAAGTCATATTATATCCTATATTTCCTTACTGAACTGTAAGGAAATTTCCTACATTAGTGGTTTTCCTACATTAGTGGATAACCACTAATGTAGGAAAAAAGTGAAAATATCTACCTCTAAAAATAGTTCTTAAAAATGAATATATCAAAAGAAATCTTAACAGGATTAATAGGTTTCATACCTCTATGGACATTTCTGATTTATAAAATACATTTTAAGTACACTGTGTAATTTTGTTAAAATGGCTCTAAAATGCAAAAAATCTCATTGTAACTTTTTCTTTTATACACAAACAAAACCTGTGCTTAAACTATGTTTCCTTGAAGTACAGTATATATTTTTAGAAAGATTTTTAGAGAATGTACTGTACATTATATACGACAGCTGAATTATTGGTTTTGCTTCTTTGAGTCACTTTCAAATACTATGAATGTGTGAATTTTGATAACATTAACCCACGAGACCAATCAGCTTGTCTGGAATAATAAATCATGACTGGCCCACACACAGCAAACAAACTGAAAAAACCTTTCAGTTGAGCAACCTTTAAGCAATGCTACAGTACAGTCATGTATGTAAATTTTGAAATTGATGAGTTCTGTACTTTCAGAGAACCTATTTTAACACTAAGGGGGTCTTCAAATATGGCCACCATTTCTCTCTTAGATGTATCACAGTGTTAGAGTAGCTGTTTTTTGGCAGCAGCAGAACATTAATTTGAACAGGCACTCACATTTAGTCATTCACACATCCATACAGGGGTAATTTAGAGATAACAATTAACCCGGAAAGCATGTACTTGAACTGTGGGAGGAAACCAGAGAACTTAGAGAAAACACACACTAAATCAAGGAGCACAAACTGTACCAGTTATCCGCTATGCCATCCATAGAATAAGCAAATTAGCAAAATAGTTTTATTATTTCCCTGCTCCTGCAACAGTACATTGTCGTGTTTATTGTTGGTGACAATGTTGTTGCTGATGGTGCTGAAATCAAACCTTTTTTGAGAACCTCTGACCATGTATTGTAATTTGAAGTTTCTTTCTTACTTTACCATAACATTTCTTTAGACACATCTTTATTTATTCAAGATTAAACTGCTGCAAGACACTGATGTATCTTCTAAGACTAATCTACAGTTAAATAAATAAAAAAACTCTGCATGAGCAGATACTGTATGTCTCATTGTCTGTAAAATGCAGTGCCTCCCTATGAAACCTAGATTGTATTTTAAGATTCTCTTTCTCACATATTAAGCACTGAATGGTCTTTGAGATTAATGTAAGGACATATTATAATAATATTAATAATAATTACACTTATATAGCGCTTTTCTGGACACTCCACTCAAAGCGCTTTACAGGTAATGGGGACTCCCCTCCACCACCAATGTGGATGATGTGACGGCAGCCATAGTGCACCAGAACGCTCACCATACATCTGCTATCAGTGGGGAGGAGAGCAGAGTAATGAAGCCAATTCACAGAGGGGGATTGTTAGGAGGCCATGAGTGATAAAGGCCAACGGGAAATTTGGCCAGGACGCCGGGGACACCCCTACTCTTTTCGAGAAACGCCCTGGGATTCTTAATGACCACAGAGAGTCAGGACCTCGGTTTTACATCTCATCTGAAGGACGGCACCTGTTTACAGTATAGTGTTCCCGTCACTACACTGGGGCATTAGGACCCACATGAGCTGCAGGGTGAGCGCCCCCTGCTGGCCCCACTAACACCTCTTCCAGCAGCAACCTTAGTTATTCCCAGGAGGTCTCCCATCCATGTACTGACCAGGCTCACACCTGCTTAGCTTCAGTGGGTTTCCAGTTGTGAATTGCAGGGTGATATTGCATGAATACATTTTAGCTTTTAACTTAAGATCTGCAAATCTTCTTACTCTCCCAAAGAAAAAGCTGTACACAATGGATAAATTGAATCTGTGGAACACATTGCACGAATCTGTTAGAAAGTCTTTGACTATAAATGTTTTTCATACTAACTTAAATGCCAGTCTTTTTCATTAGAATTGTATGGTATTATTTAGTTTTACTTTTGGTTTCAAAAAGCCAATCTGCTGTGGATGCTGTGTTCTTTTTCTTATGCTGTGTATTATATGTTCTATATGTGTACTGTGCTTTGTGTGTCTTGAAAATAATAAATAAAATGATTATTAATATTAGTGGTATCATTGACAATTGTTGCTACAATTACATAATATATATATATAAAGTATACACACCATATGTGTGTGTGGGTAGTCCAACAGTACAAAAGAATATCCAATAAATCATCTCCTCTGGGCTTCAAATAAATTCAGGGCATTTGTTCAGCATTGTTACTTCTTACCTTCTCTCAAGCTTGCCCCAAGACTAAGTTTAAACCCATCTTTAACCTCAAGCCTTCTAAATTAATTTATTCCCTAAGGAAGGATTCTAGTGGAAATTCCTTTATACTGCTAAATAGCAGATGCCATCTTAGTTTTGTTAGCAAATCTCCTTAAGAACCCTAACAATCATAGACTGCCAGCTCTTTTAGAGTTTAGTCCTTTAAACATCTGATTCACTCAGGAATTCTGATCACTGTTACCGTTGTTACTGTTACTATTTCTTTGTATAGTGCTTTTAAAAAAAGACCATCAATACAGGGTATTCTGTTGTTGAAATAATTATGGAAATGAAGCAGAAATTAGTTATCTTTATTACTCATTAGAAATTGTTTTATATTAAAATGTTAAGTCATTGAATATGATATTAGAATGATACAAATGTCATACTAAAGAGTGATAACAAGCATGAATTGTAGACAAAGTATTTGTACAGGCCAAACAGATATTCATGCATTAGAAAGGTTACAAGTTAGTGTCCCAGCAGAAGCTGAAGACATGATAATTGTAGGCAGATGGTAGCACCTACAACCTGATTATGATTACATTGAACTCATCTTTTCAAAAAATTCCCAGCCGCAACCATTATGGAACCGTGAACATAATATGGTATGCTTTGAAATATATTTAACTGTACATGTTGAGTTCAAATCAAAACTTAAAATGTCAGGAAAGCAGACTTTGAATGAATGAGAAACAATGAGTTTATGAGAAACAACATAGAAAAAGATAAAATGATTACATGAAACTGTCAGGAACAGTTCTTTCCGGACCCTATGCGGACGACACGAACCGGAAGGTGAAGAAACAATAGGGAAAAATATCATGCAGGAGTGGGTCAGGAAACAGGGGGGCGTGTCCGAAGTGAGCAGGTGTCCAGGGGAAGTGCAAACAATCCAAGCATAAATCCAAAACGGGAGGCAAAGTCCAAGACCAGGGTATCCATCCAAAGTAATTAAAAAATCAGAACCGGGTCGGGACCGGCGGAACAAGGAATCAGGAACAGGAAACTAAAACCATAACGGAGCCAGACGCGGCAGGACCCCGGGCTCTCACGAAACGGGATTCAATGAGAAGCCCTGGGCAAAAGCCTGCGTCTGGCTTTAAAGGTGGAACTAAAGAGGGGCTGGAATAAGGAACTGGTGTGGGGAATGGGACAGAACGAGGAAGGGCTGGAGCGCCCTTAAGAGGAGGAGTAACGATCGTGACAGAAACAATTCAAAGAGATTCTGCATGAAGCACAGAACTTTTTTAACAGTGAGCAAGTCTACAGCTAAAAAACAGTATCTCAAAATGTTCAACAATGCCCAACCATCAGTTAAAATAAAATACAGTGTAAGGAAAAAAGAAAGTGATCTATAAAATTAATAATTCTACATAATAAAAAATACATGGCTGATGTACATAATGAGTTGTTCACCAAGGAAGAAATCATCAAGAAGTTTTGGGCAGTGGAAAGTTAAAGTCATAAATGAGTATGAGCAGAGAAGAGCCGCAAGTGTTTTGAGTACTTCTGTATATACATTCAAGATTATTAAACCCCAGGTCAAGAGCATACCCTACCAATTGTATGTAATATTGTGTAAAAGGAACAAAAGATTTTAAAAATAAACCACTAACACATCTCTTCCAGAAGCAACTCAAGACAGGTGTACACATGGACAAGTATTATTACTAGTACTCAAAATCCTCAAAATATCAACCAAAACCAATGCTCAAGGAATTGATAGAATCAGTCTAAAGAATTCCTTTAGAATGAATGAATGAAATTAAACTAGAGGAGACATATGGAAGAGTATTTAAAACTCAGAACAGAAAGCACTTTTATACCCAAAGGGATACAAGAACATCGAACAATGTACTCAGCTGTTGTGGAAGCTGATACCCCTGGCTACCATGAAGAAATGGATGACATCAATTAGGGAGGTACTAATTCTTGTACTGTACCTAAATACTGTTCTTACTGTACTGTATGTCTACTTGTTATCAGGTAACCCAACAGAACGTTTCACATGCCTCAAGGCTATAATGGTGATACAATTATGGAGTTTTAAATATGTGGTGAACACTATGGCTCCTGGGAAGGAAAACCCATGTGACAATGGAATAGAAATTAAAATTACAGCTAATGAAGGCCACGTCTGTCATCAGATTACAACCCTGTTTCACATTTCAACCAGCACTGTATTTGCTGAGGGCGATACTATACTTAAAAACTTGTTTCTGTTAGCACTGGAAAAGTTCACGAATAAAGGCTGGACTCTTGAACATTGTAAGGCTCCCTCCACAGCACACAGTATATTTTCTACGTGATAGAGGATGATCTAGTAAAGATCCTGAAGCTTGCTTTGCTGCACGTACAGGAGATAATGTTTGTTTCTTTGCGAGAAATGGTCATCTTCTAGGCGGAGTGTATGTGTTGTCCTGTGTCTATATGGGTTTTCTTTCAGTGCTCAGGTTTCTTGTCTCCTTCAATAGGCATGCTAACCAGGTTAACTGGTGTCTCTAAATAGTCCCCATGTGCTTGTTTGAGGGTTCAGGATGTAGTCCAGCTTTAGTCCCTGTTGTTCCATAATAGGCATTATGTTGCCATGAGGTCAATCTGATATAAGCAGCCTTCTGATAAAACGTGGATGTCTCAATGGGCTTTTACATACGTGGAAACCCTTACTTCATTTATTTTGTTTTGTTAAATCTCCTTAGCAAATGTTTGTTTAGCCCTTTCATGCAATCACTTTCTCTCCTCACTGGTTGCAATGTGCATAATCATCAGGACATTTGCAAATCTTTTTAGGATATAGGGAATTGTATATGTAGTATCACCTGAAATGCACAGCTTAAATATATATAATACTATAAAATGCATTTTTTATTTGACACAAAAATCAACAATGTAATATTGTTAATAGCTACAGAGATATTTATATACCTGTGTCTATTATTGTGTATAGTGCTTCATTGTTTGTCACAGATAATCAACTCCTTTGTTAACCTAGACAAAGCAGAAGTGGCCAAATATTCTGAAAACAGCTGCTGAGAACTTCACAACATAGCATAATCTGAATTTGGATTAAGGGACACTTGAATGATGAAATTCTGTTTGGTTTTATAATCCACAGAGATATGTGTGTTAAGCAATAAAAGCACAAAATTACTGAGCAATACCATACAACTGTGCGGGCTAAAATCAATGATGTCATCCATTGGAATCAGCTGAAGGCCTGACCTAAACCAAATGCTGTGCATAGAAACAGATTGTTGAAATATGAGGGCAAACTGAGCACACCATATGGTTGGCATCTTGGTAATTATTTTAGTGGGTGTTAATTCTCTTTTTTAATATTTTTTCTTTGGGCATGTAACATGTTCATTTTATGTGAATGAAATGGTTCATTTTATCCATTATATGATGTAATTACTGCAAAAGTACAGATTTTATGGTGATTTTTGTAGGTTTTGTTTTTTTTCTTGCCAAATATTTCCAAATATGTTCTATTGTGGATTCATGTTAAAACACAATGACAAAAGTAACTCTGAAAAAAAATTCAGAGTTCCACTATCGAGAGCGTCCTCACCAACAGGATCACCGTGTGGTATGGCAACACCTCTTCGCGAGAAAAAAAGGCACTGCAGAGAATGGTCAATATGGCCCAGAAGATCATCGGCTGCGGTCTCACCGAGATTAAACAGCTCTATGAGGACCGCTGCCGTGGTAGAATTCTGGTCATCACAGAGGACAGTCACCACCCTGGGCATGAGCTCTTCACCCCACTGCCCTCAGGCAAGAGATATAAGAGCATACGGTCACTTACCACTATATTCTTCAATAGCTTCTATCCACAAGCAGTGAGACTGGCAAACACATTTAGCCATCCCCCTCGGACCACACTTACACCATCACCATCTACCTCATTGTAATTTATTTATTGTACGTCTCCAGTCATTGTTTACACGTCTGTATTGTTTACATTCAAACTGTCTGCATGTTTACTTGCACATTGTCTATTGTTTGTTTGTACATTGTCTTGATGCACTGTTTGCACTTTGTTTTGTTTTTAACACTTGTTTTACAAACGAGAGACTTTCTGTAAGTAAGAATTCCATTGTACCAGTACCGGTTACATATGGCAATAAAGTTCAAGTTCAGTTTCAAATTCAAGGAAGTAGCAGTTGCTTTATTTTTCATATATGCAGACTATTTCAAATGTGACTACACATTTTGGATGACTTTCCTTGAGCTTTCTTTATGTATGAAATACATTTAGCACAAACATAAACTAAAATTGTTTCTACAGTTTCAAGATGGTTTGAGCCCACTTAGGTGACCACCTGTAGATAAACAATAAATATTATTCATGTTAGTCCAAACTGAATATACCCATATTGGACACACAATGTTCATTATAATTTTGACAATCAGACAAATCCTTAATTATTAATGATATTAGTAATAAACGTATCAGTCTCCTTTCAAACTAGAGATGTTAAATAGCATATTGGTTGTGAGTCTGAATATATTTCAGGTAAGAGCTGAAAAAGTATTATATTTCTTTCAAGTTATCTGATGATATACTCTCTTTATCTTATAAGGTAATCAATTGTGATTATATGATTATGTACATTTTTACGAGGGCATATTCTTATTTGCCTCTGAGTTATTATGGGTACCTACATTTTGGATTAGAGTATTAGATAAGATTAGAGTCACTATGAATTCTAATTACCCCTCAATTGTTTATTGTAGATTAATTTTTCATGGTCATGTCAAGACAAAGCAGAAATTAAGGTGATGGCATAAGACTTTTTTTCTGAGTAGGACATACAATAGGCACAGAGCTTTGTGAATATTTTATAGACAAGACTTCCAGTACTTTGTGCCTTTTTGAAGAAATTCTCTAGAAATCTCAAGAAAGAAAAAATCAACAGACACAAATTTAGTAGGTAATTGAGATGTGAAGAAACTGAATTTAATTTTTGAAAAGGGTTCTTAATAGTGGAAATATTATGTCCTTTTTGTTGTATTTACCAGGCAAGAGTGATCTTATCTGTTGTATTTTCATGCATTTTTTGGCATAGAGAGAAAGGTTTGTTCTGCTTTAACATAAAAATATCTGTCAAAAACTGCTCTGAAACCATGCTGAGCTACAGTACAACGATGAAGTTATGCAATCACACCCAGTATTTCTTGACAAAAAGGGAAAAGCTTTATTATCTATCGTAAACAGATAACCAATATATTGACATGTCTATTTTTTCTCTCAGAAACATTGAAAGGTTTAATTTGGACATAACATTCATATTAATGTATTTATGTATATGCAGTGTTTTCAAACAGTACATTTATACATTGCACATACTGTAATAGGCAACACTAGATTTAAAACAAGAAGGGCAGTTTCTTCCTGAAATATTCCAAAAGGTTGAACTAACAACAGACTCTGGTTTAGTACCTTTTTGCCTATGACTAGATATATTTTTGTTTAGTATATGACACCAACATAATAATTACAAACAAGATTTTTGCAAAGCAAAATGTATTTGCTATGAACAAAGACATTGATTAAGTAGTCTTTAAATATTATGAACTATATATTTTACATTTATTGAACAGCCAGTTCAATTATTAACTGCCAGTTTATCACAGGGTTAACCATGTTAATGCTCTCTTTTTATATCTGGATCTGAAGAAGCAAGTAGTACAGTATGTCTTAAATGAACACCTTCTTACATATCTAATCACTCACTTCTTGAGCCTACTCTTTAAGAACTAAAAACTAATAGGAGTTTTTGTGCACTGAACAGACTGACAGAAAGTTTAGGGGGAAGAAGGCTATATTTTTATATTTAATATAATATTAATTTTATTTTAGTATCAGTGCAGATCTTGTATCTGTAGAGAGAACTGTCTGATTTTGTGGCATGGCTCTCTACTTTTCTGTCAGTTTTAGAGAGCACACAATCCTTCGGAGAGTGTTTGTTGTACTGAAACAAGCATAATCTCCCTAAGCAATTGTGTCTTGGTTAGTTTGCATTAAGGATTGGTCTGTCTTTGAAGGAAACTCAGAATCATCCTTAAAGCAAGTTTCATATTATAAAAGGCCTGGACTCAGTGAACTTTAGCATCATTTGTAGGTAATATTTTGTGCCTTGCATTTTATTATTAGTTTGTATTAATTGTAGATAAATCCTTATCTTTCAAGTTTTTATCTTGCTTTTAACTCTGCTATTAAACAGTGCCAGAAACCAAGAAACCATGTGATCACACTTAGATTCATTCTAAATTCTAGGTATATTTTATTAAATTTATTTAGCTGTTATTTGTACATTTGTTTTTTTGTTACAAATTTGTTTCAGGATTTCTACATTTCATGTTAGTGTTGTATAGTATAACATTCCTAGCAAAAAAAAGAAGAATGTCCTTCACTATATAGCTCTGGTGAGCATGTTTGTGTTTGAGTAGCACAATCAACCTGCCAGATTATGGCTGTAACATACTGTACCATTTTGGAATGTTTTTAGAACACCTAAATCTAAGACTAGCAGCTACTGTATATTTTCATTCATACCAGATTAACTCCAGCCTTTTTAACTATTTACTAGAATGTGACACAATAGGCTAAAGGAATAAAAATAACAACACTGTAAAGTCACAGCCCAGTGGTTACATTAGTGATTCATATAATTAGGAATTACCTAATGTTAATGTAGGTGAGGAATTTCAGAGCTGTTTCTAATCCATGCATCTTTCCAAGTCTTATTAACTGCCAACATACTGTATACAAAATTCCAGTTTATTGAAAAAAGTTCTGGACTGTACTCAACACGTGTAGCTGTAAATATTTCAACTGTGTTGACAGAAACATTTGAAGAATTGTCTCACACTAATTCCAAACAACTTTGTAATCAGACAGTATTTTAAAACTTTTTGCAACTCAACTGTTTTTATAGATAGGCGTCACAAACACAGAACATATGAGATGGATGCTTGTCTCTGACTTGCAATGTCCTTGTAGTGATTTATAATGATAAATTTATTTTAGACATGAAATCATATCACCAGTCAGAGAAAGCTTAATGCAATCATAAGAAAAAAGGATAAGAACAAGATAGATTGCCCTTTTGCATACACATCAAGTACACATCCTTCCTGACAAAATATAACTTTATTTCTAACAGAGTTGTGTTACTTGTGTTACTTGGAAAATGTCCTTAACTGCACAATAATCAATATATTCAAGTAAATGTTTTCAATGAATTGAATAAGACCAATCTAATGGAAAAAGAAAAGCATTTCTCAAAATACATTTTGTTTATGGTGTTTAATTACCCCCAATTTATTTAACGAATGTTTAATGCAATCCATTAATGCCTGTGTTTTATACCAACATGCCTTTCAATCAAATTAATTATTAATGTCTCTTGGACATAAATGTGGAACAATAATGCTATTATGTGTGGTACCATAATAGCATTAAATGTTATTTACTAAAACCTTTATTAAATTATTAAAATAATTACTGACTTGATAATAATGGACAATATTTTTAACAGTGATTTCCCAGATTGTCAGATGCATGGTATAACATTGGGTTCCATAATATTGTTTCATTTTTGCCTGTCATCATGTTGCTCATAATTGAGCTAATTTGATGAATATTACTCATTGTCTTAGTGAGACTGATGCAAATGTTAGATAATGTCTACTGGTGTAAGCCTATAAATGGTGTAAACCTTGAACTTGCACAATTGTCTGAGCAGCACCAGGGGTGGGTGGGTTTGAGTCAGCCATCTTCTATGACCTGAGTATAGAAGGTTGCATTGCTGTCAATAAGAGATGCATCTCTCCTCCAGTCTCTAGTATCCAGTCTCCTCCACTCTCTTATAGTACTGTATATAGTACTTTTGAGCCTGAATGTGTCAGACAGTAAATGATTCTGACAAGTGGGTATGCTAGAGGAGTATTTGCACAGGTCCTTATTCTTCCCCACAGGATTGGGTTTATGATAGCTAGCTGAGCTGAATACCAATGAATGATTTCAAATTGGAGGACAATTCTAAATATCTAATCTTAAAAAGACTCAATTCTCCTGTTGTTTGCAAATGCCAGACCCAATACATGTTGATGTATTTCCACTCAACCGAAACTACTCTGGATTTATTTAAAGAAAATATATTGCTGTATTGAATGTTGCTGGTATTATGACAGTTAGGTTTAAAAATAGAAAAAAGTCTGAAGAAGTTGACAAAATGAATTTTCTTTTAAATTTAAGATTATTCCAAAGCTGAATATTCAAACTGTGGAGTTCTAAGGGTAAGACACGTGATAGTAAATGCTGTTAAAAAAAATAAACAGAAACAAATTATTCAGATTTGTGAGCTCATTATTTCGTTGCATATTGGAATATATGCTGCAAAGTAACAAGTAAATGTTTATTCCATGCTGAAAAGAAAAGTAAAGAGTGTTTTGTCTCTTTTCATTGTAGAATGAATACTTGTTCCTTTGCAGCCTATGCATTCTGACGCAGCTACCTACAGTATTTGTATACTGATATACCTAATGCCAGCAGCCATATCACTCTACAACTCACAACTGGCAACCCACTGAAGCTAAGCAGGTGTGAGCCTGGTCAGTACCTGGATGGGAGATCTCCTGGGAAAAACTAAGGTTGCTGCTGGAAGAGGTGCTAGTGGGGCCAGCTTACCTTGTGGTCCATGTGGGTCCTAATGTCCCAGTATATTGACGGGGACACTATACTGTAAACAGGTACCGTCCTTCGGATGAGATGTAAAACTGAGGTCCTGACTCTCTCCCAGGGAATTTCTCGAAAACAGTAGGGGTGTACCCCGGAGTCCTGACCAAATTTTCCATTGGCCCTTACCAATCCTAATAATCCCCATCTATGAATTGGCTTAATTACCCTGCTCTCCTCCCCACTGGTAGCTGATGTGTGGTGAGAGTTCTGGCGCACTATGGCTGCTGTCGCATCATCCAGGTGGATGCTGCACATTGGTGGTGGTGGAGGGGAGTCCCCATTACCTGTAAAACTCTTTGAGTGGAGTGTCCAGAAAAGTGCTATCTAAGTATAAGCAATTATTATTATTATTATTATTATTATTATTATTATTATTATTTGAATATATGGGAGCTATTACAGGAAGTCTTTTTGGGAAAGTCTTTACCACCTTTGCACACTGGTTATGTGACATTTTGCCTTTTCTCTTGGCAGATAGGTTTCGCGCCTTTGCAATAGTATTCTCTGCAGGATTCAAGTTAGGACTTTGTCTTTTCCACTTCAGTGAACCTTTTCTCAAGGACATTCACTTTTTTATTCTTAAGCCACTCCAGTGTAGCTCTGGCCTAGTGCTTTTGATCATTTTCCTACTGAAAGGTAACTTTTTGTTCCACTTTAGGATTGAAGCACTTTTTTGTCTAGGATTTGACTATACTTTTTGTCATCTGCAGAAAGCTCCTTTCAGTCTTGACAAATTTCCCAGTCCTGCAGATACATAGCATATAACATGATGCTTTCATACTTTACCTTCATACTTGAAAATAAACTTTTGTGGGTTCACATCAATTTTAACTTTATATGATTCCAAAACCTTTCGCCAAATGTTTGCAGTATCACTAACTGTAAACACTTTGTTACTCCTTAAGGATTTTGGATTTCCATGTCAGTCTGCCTTATGGATTTTTCTGTCATGTAGGTCAGCTTTGTGAAATGAGTGGTGATATTGCTGAGTCGTGCGCTTTTTCAGTCATGCTCAGACATTGGACCCTGTAGCTCTTTCAAATAAAGACCATTAATAATAATTCCTTACAATGATATAGCATTTTTCTGGATACTCCATTCAAAGCAATTTACAGGCAATGGGGACTGTCCTCTGCCACCACCAATGTGTAGCCCCCACCTGGATGATGCAAAGTGCGTCAGTTCTCTTACCACAGTTCAGCTATCAGTGGGGAGCAGAAGAGACTGATGAAGCCAATTCATAGATGGGGATTATTAGGAGGACATGATTGGAAAAAGACTAGGGGGCAATTTGGCCCTGATACCACAGGTTTTTTTTCTAACCAGTTTCTTCTTTGACTAGGAGATATAGTCAGATCTACGTAGTGTCTGGGAGCTATGATACACATATCACTGTCTAATAATTGACTTCAAAGTGCTCAAAGAGATATTGAGTGGTTTGGATTTTTTTTTTGTACACTGTTCTCCTGATCTGTGTTTTCCTACAATTTTATCTCTAAGTTGTTTTGAAAGCTCCATTGTCTTCATGGATAAATCCTTGCTTGATATTCACTGCCAGACTAAGGAACCTCATAGAGAGATAATGAAATCATGAAAAACACCAATATCTCATAAAGTCCAAATAATTGTGTGGCTTGGTAAGTTAATTTTCCATGCCTAAATTAATTTAGCTTTGACACAGCAACGAATATTTGTGGAACTATGTCTTTTCCATTTTTGTTTCATACTATTTACTTATTTTGTATTTATTTTTTTGCTTTGAATGTACTGCATGTTTTACTCTAACAAAACATATTGTATATGCCATTAATAACTGTAGCTTTAAAACAACAAAATTTGAAAACTGTGAAAGGATCTAAATACTTTTGCATGGCACTTTTACTCTATCACCCCCCAAAAATCTAAAAAAATGTCTCTTGACTGGTGGTCTGGTGTGATGCTAGTCAGCATAAAGAAATTCCCTGACTATTTTGTCTTTAAAAATCCTAAAGGTCTCTTCAAAAATGCACAAGTGCATGTGTTTTATTCCTTATGTCCTTCCTGATTTCCCATTCTGATCTTTTACTATCCTAAATTCTTGTCTCAATTTAATTCAATTAGTGCAGCGATTTCTCACTTTCCTGCCTGAAATCCACTGTAGTGGGGCTTTTGACACATAATGGCAGCCGAAAGTCTTGACATCAAGGTGGGTGCTGCACATCAGTGATGGATAATGTGAGTCCCCTTTTTCAGTTTACTGTATGTAAAATGCTTTAGGATGCAGCATTCTGGCAATACAATAATAAGATCACTTTATTGGCCAGATACAATTTCTTGTATTAGGAATTGGTCTTTTCGCATACCCCAACTTGCTCTCCATGAGACACACAGACAAGGAGAGAAGTTTGGGGTCAGAGCACAGGATCAGCCATTTATTTAGCACACCTGGAGCAGGTGGGGTTAAGGGCCTTGCTCAGGGGCCCAACAGAGGAGGATTCCTCTGCCAGCCACGGATTACAAACCAGCAACCTTCCAACCACAGATGCAGACCCTTAGCCACAAAGCCACCAAATTACATAAGTACAAGGAGTTAATGTGGTAGAATACCCGAAAGAGGAGCAGTTGTGATAGCTAGAAGGGGGAAGCATTTTAGTGATAAATTTTTGTAATTAAATAAAAACAAAACATCGTCTACTGCCTTTTCAAAATCAAATTTTATTACATTATTAGTTTACAGCAATTTTCCATCTGTTTTTAAAGTGTGCTGCCCCGTTATTGTTTTAGTAAATTCCTATACGAATACATGAACTTTATGAGTTTCTGTTTTTCAAACGCTTGAGAAAGAACTGGATGCGCAGCTTCAAGAAGCCGAAACGGCGTTGAAAGGCTTTAGGACCTAGAATCCCCCTTCTTGCCAGAGAGGGCGGATGCTCCCTGGAGGTGGATAGCACACAGTCTGACATTCGAGAGGAGTAGGAAGAGTTGCTGGCAGCAGCAAGAGCAATGCGAGATCAAGGGTATAGCTGAGGCAGACAGATAAGTGAACAAGGGTTAAATAAAAATACAACAAAAACATATTCTATTACGTGCGCTTTAAATCTGTCTGCTGGAAGACGTTGCATGAACATGTCAGTCCTGGCTTTGCAAGAATATGAATTTGAAAGACAGTTCAACGAAAACGAAGCCATCCAATGGATGCAGGAAAACTGGTAGGCTACGTGATTAAATGATGATTAGCGCAGAAGTGTTTTGGGGTGTTGAATCGAAAGGGGTGTGTTCCTTATTAGAAAGGAAAGACTGGTGGAATAACACAGAGTACGGTTTCTGAGAAAGGGCCTTTATGTGCGCACACACAATTATTGTTACCATAAAGTGTCTATATGTGTGTAAATCCTTGCACGATTAATTGCTTTATTTTAAGTTATACTACCAGCAGGATGATGCGAATTTCAGTGCTTGAATCAGGGGGAGATGTGTATTTTAAGCATTGGCGTTGTAATGAGATTCCAGGTATTCAAGGTGATGCTGTACTAATATCTGTCTCCTTCAATGACATGGAAGAATTTCATCCTCTTAGGTGCACTGCCCGGTCTGTGTGATAAATGATCCTGAAATAAGCAAGAATAGATTTGGTAGGCCGGATAGTTGAAAGGTGTTGTAATGAGGGAATATTTAATAATCACAAAATCTACAGAAATGGAAGAATAATATAAAGGAAATGGAGATCCCTGGTAAAATAAACACGTGTACTGTAATGGGGGCACATTTGATGTACGGTAGCTCGTTGTCGAAATAAATTGGATATAGACTGCATGCTTTTCACCTGAGCCGATTCATTTGCTTTCCTTTTAGCTAATTTAATAATAACATAACCCCCTTTTCAATTTTACAGGATATACTATGGCAGTGCAATGCCACGCGGTTTGATTAGAAAGTACCGGCTACTGCATCCATACCAAGTCATACAATCGTACGACAGGTGAATTTCGTGAATATATCTGTCAATCGATTACGAAAACTGGGAATCTGTTAATGTATAAGTAATAATCCCGTATCAAGTGATGTAGACATTAGCTTGTGCGCCAATGAAACACATTCTCATTCGTTCTATTCTTCTATTGTATACTGTATGTGTATCGAGCGTTGCTATTTCCTGTTACCTTGGTGCTTGTCTAGCTGGACGCTCGTTATTTTGTTGCTGTATTACCTTAAGTCTGATTATTTTAGATGTTGTATTTAGATGTATGAAGAGACTGAAAGTTAGTGAAAGTTTCCTTCAGATGGGGTTTTCAAATCAGTTAATCTCTAAGTAAAGCGAATAAAAAGAACACTTTATGGGCACATGGCTGTGTGGGAAAAAAAAAACGTTTGGAGCTGTACATGACCACGTTTAATAGGCAGTTATAAATAAGTTTGAAAAAGTCCATTCGAAGATAACGTAATAGCACCAAACATTTACAGCAAAATGCGTTTTTAATGAAGTAAGAAGAAAATGTAATTATGCCTTTAGGTAATAAAGAAATGTAAATATATTTTCAAGCTTGTTTTATATCACAGAAATACATTTCTTAATTGCACAACAGTGTCGTAATCTTAAAAGGAAAAATTGAAAACTTTTACTTTTAGTGAAAAGGGTACCTTTATTGTGAGTACAACAATTTAAAGTAGATTAATTTTTTATTTGTTATAAACTAAATGAGTGATTACACAAAATTCATACAGTTTATTGCTGTTTCTAGAATATGTAGTCTAGGGCGCATACCCACGTGAACTCGAGGGCGCTACAGTATGATGGAAAAAACGGAATATCAGTTTGAGTCTTTTTTAAGTTTAGTTTTAGTTTCTATTAATTTCTGATCACCATGCAGCACACAAAAACCATCTACACATCATTATTTTCCTACCATGTAACCGGTTGATGTGAGGCGCATGAAACAGGACCAAACCTCCTCAGAACTGGAATGTAGTAGCCAATCGTACCCATCTTGTGATGTCGGCTGACAGCATAATGGCCAATCAGATGGCAGCTGTTCGATGCGGAGTGCTCTAAGCTACTCTTGCATCACAGAGCCTTTCTGACTCAAGTGTTTTCTGCTGTCAGTGTAATGAATTCAGCATGCGATCTGCAGGGTGGGAGTAATTATTAAAGTTGGCATGTAATTTCCTGAATTAACTTATTGTGCGTTGAAATGTTCATATGTTGACTAAATATGAATAACGTCGTGGGTTTTAAGCTCATGCAATGTCAGAGGTGGGATTTTCACAATCGCTCATACTATGTACAGTAGTATGCCTCCACATTTATATGTAAAGTACCATCTTCATATGTGAAGTTCTACTTTTGTTTAATGCTAAAACAAATTTACATCTGATCCGCAGTCTGACGTTTTTGGGGATCTAAGAATTGAACGACTCCCATTGGATTAAAGATATTAAATACACTTTGTACAAACCACTCTAGTAAAATGGGAAGCTTCAGAATCTACGCTACGTAAACTCAAAACACAATTTCGAACAGATACAAATGCAGTTAAATCTAGTGCACGTATTCATGTAAATGGATGATATTTCGTGTGCTGTGTCATATTGATATGTCGGAGACTGATCATTTTGATATCATAGGGAATTCATTTGTGAATGAAGCAATATATCAGTAAATGCATATTGATGTAATGTCACAGACATAAATATCTGCACCTACCATGTCAAACAGTGTTATTCACTAATTTACCAGGTATAATAAATATTACTGAACTATTTTTTGGAGATGAGCCTGTCATCCGGGGTGTAGTCCTGCATAGTGTCCTATAATTGTGGGGCAGGTTATGAGTTTCTGATAATGGGCGGATGTATTTGTTTCAAAGTGTTTTCTCTTTTTAACTTTATATACAGTATGAATGTATTACATATATATCCCAATAAGTGGTAGTTAGGATTTCTAATGAAGTAATTCATTTAAGACAAGAGTCCCAAAATTATTTCCATAGCTACTTAGACTTATAAAGTTGTAGAAGTATGCCTCACTATTTACACCTTGTTTCTTGAATTAGGTAATTCACTAGAAATCTGATTTATTCTGTAGGATGATTGTTCATGAAATAAAAGGTAGAGCATGTTTTTACCTACAAAATAACAAAATCAGTAAGATCACTTTATTAGCCACATACAATTTCTTGTATTAGAAATTTCTTTTCTCATACCCCAACTTGCTCTCCATGAGACACACAGACTGGGAGAGGTTAGCTTGGGGTCAATCATTTATACAGCACCCCTAGGGTGAAGGGCCTTGCTCATCCCAATGGAGTAGGATTCCTCTGCTAGCCGCAGGATACTAACTGGCAACCTTCCAGCTACAGACACAGATCCTTATCCACAGTGCCACCACTCTGCCCGTTTTAGTGATACCTAGTATCACTAGGTATGTCACGGGACTGGTTCTGACTCCCGTGAAGTGTGTTGTAAAAGACCCTATGCATGACGGTATAATCCAGAAGTGTCTGGAGAAGCACATCAGGGAAGGCTGGGTCGACAGACAGGGGGCGGTGACAGTGGTGGTCCGGTGCACAGGGAAAGGGAGCAGGCAACAAATCCAAGGCAGGTCCAATGGGGTAGTTCAGTCTCAGTTCAATGTCCAATGCTGGGAATTCCATCCTAGACAAAGACAGTTAAAAACCAGAATGTGGAACTGGGATCTGGAACACAAAAGATAAAAACATAAAGAGACTGTGCGCTCCAGAGGTCAGGGACGTCTGGGGATAAGGCCTATGCCCTCGGGCTGCTCCTTAGCCCAGTGGATAGGCAGGCCTTCAGACGTCCGTCTTCCAAAGCTGAGCCCGGAACTGCGGAGACGTCAGCCTTAAATAACAAATAGGGGAACAAGACGCAGGTGTAGGTACTTACTAAACATAATACAAAATAGGTAGGAGCGACCTCTAGAGGAGGGATGACCACCGTGACAGGTAGTATTTTTGTTCACTACAGCTAATAGTAACAATTTGCATGTTCTTATGGTGACTGTGGAAAGTATTTGTAATCATTATAGGCTTGAAAATAATGTATTTTGTCATTGCATCAAGAGAAAATGGACGAGATGGGAATATTTTGTTCATTTGTTATCATACAACTGGGGGGATGGGATGAAATACTAATTACAGTGGCTGGTAAAGGTGGCAGGGTGCAAGCTCTTCCAAGCGGAAAACAAAATCGTTATTCACCACTGCCTCACAAAGGCCTCGTTAAGAAAGTGTGTTAGCTTCAAGGATCCCTGTTTAAGGGCAAACCAAAAATCTCATAGACAGCTTTGCAAAATGCTCCTGGCAATTGGCCAGTTGAGTGCTGCCTCAGATGAGCCTTGGTTGAAGCCCGTGACACAGATTTGACACAAATTGATGATCTCCATGTTTGTGTACCTCATATTAAGATCTAAGGACAAGCTCTTCAAATGTTTCTGAATGTATCCAAACGTTACACAAAATGTTATAATAAGTGTTAGTCATATTCGCCTGCAGGAAATACTCAGCCCTTTAGCACTATTTGTTTCATTCAATTATTTTTCTCATTTCTCCTACAGTATGTGATCAAGAGTGTCCCTATGTTTTCAAACAAGGATGTGCCCCTGCACTTTCTGAGAGTGATTGACCACATACTGTTTTTCTTTATTTTGATTATCATTGTGTTTTTTGTTACATAGCATGTTTACATTTTACCATTACATTGGACTAATTCCATTATTAAAACATCACAAGTGGCATAGAACAATAGAGCCGGCACAGTACAACCCAACCTCAAATATTTGCCATTCTCACACAAATCAGAAAGTTCAAAAGGGTGTTACAATATGTCAACATTTCAACATCATGCAAACAAATTGAGCAAATAATTATTTCTGTGTTAAGTCCTCCAGTATTAACACCAAAAACACATAAATTAGGAACATTTCAGGACCTTTGGGTTATAAAACTTCGATAATCTATGTGGATTATTTGTAGTTTTTGTTAGTTGACAATATTTGAGATACATATTCAATTGGAAAATTACAGATTTTATAATGGTGGTTTGTTGATGCCAGGTTGTCTATAAATTGGATTATATATTGTAATTGATAGTTATTAGAATCCTCTCTGCTGTACTATCTGATATTTTGTGTCAGTCCACACCCCTTAGGTAAACAGTTTGCATGGAAAGGCTTCTTCTTTGTGTGTTATTTGAAGATTTGTATTTGGATGTATTTGACAAGTCAACCGTAAGAATAATGAAGGCAGTGCTAAAAGCATTGCAGTGAATGTACAATTCAAATTCATTGGTGTGTGGTTTTCTAAATAAAATAAGATACAGTATGATGATCTTTTCCATAAAAAACAAAGTATGTTTAATCATAATTTTTCTCCAAATTTTACACATGTTCACTGATAATTTAGAAATTATTACAAATGATTGAACAGGTTATGTGTAAGACATATGTTCATGAACAGTGTGATATTAATAATATGACATTTTATAAGTTTCCTGATTATTCACTCCACGGTCACAACATTAGAAGCGCAGTCTGGCTGGCCGCAGTTTTCCCACCTGGAAATAAAATAATGTCTCATGAAATAAAATTGATGTCATGCTGCAGTTATGTGCTCAGCACAGTAACAGGAGTGCTTGGTCAGAGTCCAAGTGCAAGGGACCGGGGAGTTAAGGAAATACCCAAAGAGACCCAACTGCCAGGGGATCGAGTACTCAGGAACAGCAGAGGGAAAGAGATGAGGGAATTGGTAGTTAAGGGTGCTGGGTGCTCAACATCAAAATGAATGATAAGCCCATAGGCGGTTGGGTCCAATGTGGGACTTCTGGGCATAGGGATGGGAAAAGGGGAGAGCCACTCAGATGCATAGCTCCAGGGTGCAGTGCAAGGTGGAGAGGTCCTGCGAGAAGGCTGGTCAGCACACTTGTGCTGAGGAAGTCTACAGGAAGGCGCCCCAGTGCCAAACTGTAAGGAACGGCGTGCTCTGTGGAGGGTCTCATCCAGCACCTGCTGTCCGGGCTTTGGAGGCACATCAAAAAGACAGAGCTGGGGCTGTCATCTGTTGAGAAGAGGTCTGAAGCGGGGTTCCCAGAGGGAGCCCGGGAAAAGGAAGGGCTCTGCTGAGAAGAGAGGATGCAGTGGTGAAAAGGAAAGCAGGTGTTTGGCCAAGGCAGCCCGAGAAGCAGTCCAGATGTTAGGTGGAGTCAGCAGCTGGAGCAGAGGCAGTCCAAGATAAGCTCTGGGGTCCCAGACGAGTGACGCTGCTCTGGAAAAGAGCCCGTCTGAGGTGACGGATGACTCATCAGCTGTTCAGGGGCAGTCCACGTTGAGTGCTGGCACTTCTGGTGAGATGAATTTTCTAGCAGGTCGGGACTATTTGGGGAAAAGAGTGACTCAACAGCTGAATGAAGGTAGACCTAGTGGAGCACTGGATTCCCGATAGAGTAAGACTTCACAAATAGAAGGCTGATTCAGCAGTGGAGCGAGGGCAGTCCTAAGTGAGCCCTGGGAATCCGGAAAAATGATGCTGCTCAGGAAAAAGCCAGGTAGCAGTGAGGATCAGACAGCCAGAGAGAGGTCCGGAGTTGTAGGAGTGAATGGACTGCATGGAGTGAAGCCTGATTCAGAAGCTGTTTGGAGGCAGTCAAGACAATTGAAGCTGCTCTGGAATATAAGATATAATATATATATATAAAATCACTTTATTGGCCATTTCTTGTATTAGGAATTTGTCTTTTCACATACCCCAACTTGTTCTCCATGAGACACACAGACAGGGAGAGAAGCTTGGGGTCAGAACACAGGGTCAGCCATTTATACAGTGCCCCTAGAGCAGCTGTGGTTAAGGGCCTTGCTCATCCCAACGGAGTAGGATTCCTCTGCCAGCCACAGGATAAGAACTGGCAACCTTCCAGCTACAGACGGAGATCCTTAACCACAGTGCCACCGCTCTGGCCGTACTAGTGATACCTACAGTAGTATCACTAGGTATGTCACGGGACTGGTTCCGACTCACGTGAAATGTGTTGTAAAAGACCCTATGCATGACGGTATAATCTGGAAGTGTCTGGAGAAGCACATCAGGGAAGGCCGGGTCGACAGACAGGGGGCGGTGACAGTGGAGGTCAACGGAGCTTGGGGAAAGGGAGCAGGCAACAAATCCAAAACAGCTGAGAAGACTGCAAGTATGAGGCAGCTGGTGAGAAGCCTGGGGTTAACAGGCTGGTTAGACTGCATGGATTGAAGACTGCTTTAGTGGAGTGGAGTCTGTTCGAGATGAGCCCTGGGATCCCGCACGAGTGATGCTCAGGAATGAAGTCGGGTTTATAGTGAGAGTGAGACAGCAGAAGTGAGGTCTGGGGTTTCAGATGGGAAGACTGTCCTGTAGTAAGATTCTGGATTATATAGGGGGAGGGCTGATTTAATAATTGGGCCTGATTAATGATGGAGGTGAATTGCCAAAAGGAGAACTGGCCTTGGTAGAGAGCCACAGAAAACCTGGAGCCCTTGTGAGAATACTCATACAGTAGTTTCCAGGGGCAGCTACAGGCAGTGTAACTCCACAGGACGGAGGTTGTAACAATTAATTCTCAAATTATAGGCAGTAGGTATTAAGGGGAATGTGTGTGTTTGGATTAAGAACTGTTTAATGCATAGAAAATAGAGTACGGGTAATGGTGAACACTGTGATTGGGGTGATGTATTGTAATTAGTGGAGTACTTCAGGAATCTGTATTGGAGCCACTTGTCTTTCAATTAATGCTAGATATTATGGTATAGTTACAGTAGTAAACTAGACAACGTTTTTAAATTATAGCATGATAGGAGGATTAGCAAACTATTGTAACAGACGTGAAAATCAAAAGATTTAGAGACTGGTAAAACATTTGGAAGATGATATTTAATTTACACAAGGGCTCAGTATTATATGCAGGGAGCAAAAGTCTGAACTAGAAATATTGAAACAGGGTCCCCAATTGTCACCAGGTATGATGTCCTCTGACTACCCATACTTTATATGACCTCTTCTGTGGATGGATTTTCATAGACCTGTTCAGCAAGGAGACTGCGGGATTTGAACTTTTTCAGATTTTGAACTTTTCACCCTCTATTCAAACATTGTTTGGAAGATTAGTAGAGTACATCTGTTTTGTTTCCTGTTTCAATGGCACATCTGTTCAAGATAATGATAGAAGGGTCTTTAAAAACTCATACCCAAATCTGTTTTACTATTTAATCCTTTTTTGGAATTATTTCCACTAATGCAATCAATCTACCGTAGCGTTTACTAATTCCCTGTGCTAATGCTAAAACATTACTGATAAATGTAATTACTGCTACAGAAATGAGTATTTATGAAAATTATATTTATTAACAGTTTTGATTTTTCTGTCTTTTCTGAGCATGCATGTTGGCGTGAAGTCTTTAAAAATAGTCTCTGACTCACAACTAAATCTAATATCATACTGTAGTTCAGTCAAGGTAAAAGATCCAGCCTTGAAATTAAATAACGTTCGTGTGGATATAATATATATATATAATATATATAAGTAATGCTGATCTTTACACATTGGTTTAATTACAAAAAAGCAAGATAAAAATATGAATCACTTGTGTTTATCCATCCATTCATTTTCTAAAAGCTTCTCCCACTACAGGGTCGCAGGGGAGCAAAAGCCTATTCTGGCAAATAACAGTTAAAAGGTGGAATACACTCTGGACAGGACTCCAGTCCATCACAGGGCACTCACAGACAGACACACTTACACAAGGGCCAATTTTCCCAGAGGCAATTAAGCTCCTAGTGTGCCTTTGGACTGACCACCTGACTAAAACGTACATGAACATACAAACTCCATGCACCCCAGGTCTCATCTTAAACTCCAGCACTGCAATAAAGCAATGCTAATTACTGTACCACTGTGCAATCCTCTTTTATATACAGTATTTTAAGTAAAAAATGTGCATGGATGAATGGTGTAATATGATCTAAAAATAAAGTGGAAATAACATATTGCATTTAATCAAGTATTGCTTATCATAAATTTTCTGACCTGAATATGTCTTATAGCTAGCAATCAAGTGCTTGTTTTTGCATATGCTTTTCATATGGCTTAAATCAATTCTGTAGATGTGGGCACTTGCATATAATGAATCACTCTGAATATGTGTATCAGAGCTCATTCGTTTGCAGCATTCATAATATGGTCGAGGGATCAGGGATCACTACTGTTTGTAATGAGTGATTGCTGCTATCATCATTTTTATTAGGCATACAATAAGTACGCTTTCTTCAGATTGAACCTCAACTGACTGTGACATTGTCATGTTGTAGAATACCTGACCTATATCATATGAATGACAGGAACCAAGGTTACAACAGAACAGGGACCCACATTTCTCATCAATGAAATATATTTGATAGCTGTGCCACATAACTGTGAATTATTTTTGACATTTACTGTACTTAGATGGTTCATGTTCACATCACATCACTTTGTAATTTTAATTTAGTAAGGATAAATAATAAAATGAAAGAGTTGGGGGAAATTAAATTGTTTTTCCTATTGTGAGTGTAACTGATCTTAAAAAAATATATGCAATGGTAGTATGTAAAGCCTTGAAGCCTTTGGAAGCAAATAAACTGCATTTCTTCATTAACTTAATCTTTTTCTAGTAATCAAAGTAGTACTATATATACAATTTAGAGAGAAACATGCATTAAGCTCAGGCTGTAGAATCAGTTTACAAATTTGTAAATATAAACCAAAGAGCACAGGAATGAGCACTGTGAAGTCTTATTTTTGATCTTATCCTACAGAAGATTAACCCTCAACAGTATGCAGAAGCTAAACACCACATTTCTAACATATTGGATGATTCACAGGTAATTATAGCATGTTGTAATAATCGTTGGCGATTAACCAGTTGGTTGCATTATTCAAGGAGTTTCAAAGCAGTGCCCAGTCTGGTATTGTGACACTTTTTTTATCTGCGCTTCAGTTGCTACTACTGTACTGTATAAAGTGAGCATTTTTTTCTTCACTATAATGAGAGGATTGTGAAAAAAATAACCTAAGACTAAATGCATGGAACTACGTTTTCTGTGAAGGCTACTTTTAACTGGTCCATGATATCACTATTATGTATCATATTACATTTTCAATTCCACTTTTTTCTACTGTATAAGCTTTTCTTATTTACGTTAAGAGGGGAAGCTATTGATGTACACAGTGGCCAGGGGGGCACTGCTCCAGTTGTCATTCAGTTGCAATGGCTGCTATTGTCTTGCTCATTATATTGGTTGTAGATAGAAATCTTCCTGCCCCTCATTTTGGTCTTGTGGATTACAGCACATAATGACACAAGTCTTCTCATATTTGCATGAGTTACTGTATAAAGAGGGAAGCTGTTGTTATTTTTTTACTCACATGTTCAGAAGTTGAATACTTACTAAGCAGAAGTAACTTTAAAGATGGGATCGACGAAAATTTCACTGTGCTGTTTTCAACATACAGTGAATAGGCCATATACATGTATTATGTTCCCAGTAAGAAACTGCGTAGACCTTCCAAGCAAGCTTTGTGAATCCAGTATTTTTCCACAATGAATTACATTTCTGTGTCACAAAAGAGGGAGTTAAGTATATGCTATAATTGCACTGAATTGTGCACACAAAGCTTACAGCCAGTTTACTAATTAGTACATGTATGGTAACTTGTATTTAGTCAGTAGGATAAATTGATAGTATTGTATCTCTAAAATAAAAAAAAATAGTTACAGTTAGGTTGCAATGTATTCTTCTTTGGTTAGAATTATTTGAGTGGTCAAGTGCTGTCACAATTTGAAAATTTGAAAAAAGACAGCCGATGTATGTTTGATTGTACATTAACAGTGCAGGAATATCAGGTACGGATATCCTTAGTTTAGACAAATTAGAAGTATGTACATTAACAGTGCAGGAATATCAGGTACGGATTCTCTTCAAGAATGCAGTAGTTTTGAAAACAAAAAATAGTAGCCTACTGTGGTCTGTAGGTTAAGTGCTCCAATACATAATTTTGCTTTCACATTGTCAACAGCAGCAGCATTGATTTTAGCATATTTCAAAATCATGTAAAATACATACTGTACTTTATAAAAAAAAATCCATAACTCCATAAGATTCATCACATATGCAGAATTTTCCGAACTAAAAAAACAGAAAGATGTATATTGAGATTTAAATGAATCTATGGGTTGGATTATTTTAATATAATCTTCAAATTAATTTACTGTACTTAGAACTCAGGTTTAACCACCTTTGGTATGTGTGAAACATGAATGACTTGCATAGTGAAAGGAGCATAAAGCAATATTGAAAATGACTTTACATTTTGGATAAATAAAAGTTTTAATTTCAACATTTGCTGAGAACACTAGCTCACAGCAATGGCTACATAAAAACCTATTAACCCAATCATCATTCCCATCTTACAAGTTTACGTCCTTATTTTTATACTGCACTGGGATAATCACTGCTTCCATACTGCACTTGTTACCCAACACCAACAATCTTCACTCCTTCCATGGCCAGTTTGTTTTCCAGAATTATTTCCAGAAAACTGCATGGGGTGAGAAGGACTGTAGTTTTCACTGCCTGGTGAGTCTACCACAGGTGCATTATGGGCCTGTACAGGGATCTGGTCAGCATTTGCAATTGCTTTTGACACTCCATAGGCATTCCATACCACCATCATGCACAAATATTTTTTCTTTGGATATGAACCCAAACTTATTGTTATTCATGTCCTAGACATGCAGTAAAAGAAGTGAGTTTCTTGAAAGGCTTATGTGGTACTTCATAAAAATTATTGGTATTAGGAAATTTTTGGGAGCAAATATTGAGTAAGTCTACATATTTTATATTTTTTTCTGTCAGTGATGTTGTTAATTTTTGATTTACTACATAATCTCACAGATTTAAGAGTGAATGGTGGAAAAAAAAAGTTGAAAACATCTTCCACAGGGTTCTGAACAATATGTATGGTGAAGTGTTTGGGAGCTTTTTGTCATGGTTTTCCTAATCCATTGCTTGGCCTGAACCTGTCAGTTTTGCATTGGTCTTCCTGGGAAATGGATGGCTTTCTTCCTAAGTGTGACATTCACTTGTACCATTCTAGCAGTGCAGAAAACGAAGCTTTGTTTTTCAGTATTAGTCAGCAGCTGGACTCCCATCGTGTAATATATTTCCTCTCTCATCACTGCACTCTTTTTGCCATAGTCAATAAAACAAACACTGATAGCTGTGTGATTTTGTTAGCTGAGGCCATTTGTGAGTTGTAGTTTTTGTAGTAAAATCTGCAGTGATTTGCATCTTTTATAGTAAGAGACATTGCATGCAATTTTTATTCCTTTATTTTACCAAGTAAAGAAAGAAACAAATTGTAATTTTCCAAATAATTTACCACTTGTTTCTTAGCACAGCCAGAACATGTGGAAGGCCATTAATATTACTATATTACTACTGTGGTTTAAGCAGAAATATCACCACATGATATTAAAATGATGGGGGGGCAGGTGTTGTAATGCACAGGAAAAAAGTTTGAATTGATACCGACTGCTAAAAATAGTTTTCCCTTTTTATTCTTCAATACAATGCAAACATATTTAATTTAATATCTGAAAATGTTTGAGTACTAGCTACCATTTCACAAACATAAATCTAATCCTCACTTTGTTATAAAAGGGTTATGTTTTTTACTCCTGTGAAGTCACAGTTTTTTCCAAGATAAAAAAAAAAATTGTAACAAAACTCAAGATCCTTTTTCAATACTCCATCAAATCATCTTCTCCAGAAGGGTGTGCCAGCAGGGCTTAAGTACAGGAAAATTTAAAATATTGTAAATGTGTATATATTTATAGAGGAATAATGCAGGGTTTTTTGTCTCCATTTGGAAAGTATGTAGGTTTTTACCCAGAGAAATGATAAAATGAGAGAGATTTTATTAGATTTATGTGAAACAGTTTATTTTAATTGAACACCTGTGTGTTTTGCTGTGCATTTTTCAAATTTTAAATAGAGTTAAATAAAGTTCTTCACAGCGGTTTGGTCCTGGTATCAGTTTGCATGGTTTTACTGTCTGTGTGAATTTTCGATAGGTGCTCTTGTTTCTCCTCATATTCCAAAGACATTCTGTTTAGGTTAATTGAGATCTCTAAATCTTTTTTCTCTATATGTGTGTGTGACTCTTTGCCCCAGCAATAGGCTGGTGTCCAGTGGTTATTGAAAATTACTTAATGCATGGATGAAAACATTGAATGAGCCAGTGATTTATTGTCAGAGCTTTGGTGATTACTGCCAGCTCACAAATACCTGACACATTGCAGGTCATCAAGAACCAACTGTGGTGTAATTTATAGCAGCTATGATAAATGTACAAGATGCCTGCTTTTACACAAAACCTTTAGGAGATGTCTGTATTTTAAACAGAAAGAAATGCAATAGAGGTTCCTGTAAACACGGCGAGGTGGGTGGACAACAACTTTGTTCAGCACTGCTTTTATTTTCATATTTAATTTCAACAAGCATGTATTCAGCATGGTTAGATGACCAAGTGTTATGTGATCTTCTGAAAGGAGTGTTCACTAGGAGGTGGAAAGGTGTGAGATAGTGTTTCTTCATCCGACTCCTGGAGTCTGTGGTATCTGACGTTTCTTGTTTCTGCTGAGCCCTTAATTACGTAATGCAATTATTAGTCTAATTAGGCTCTTTTTATTTTTTAGCTCTTCCAGAGGATATCAATACAATTTCACAGATACAAAAATGATAAAGAGCCTAAAACAATTAAAATGGAGTACAATCATTAAGTTAACAATTTGTTTAATTAACTGAGAACTCAATTTAGCCAAAATCCAAATCATGAGGAAATGATTTGGAAAGCCCTAAGGAAAGATATGTAGTCTGTTTGCTTCTTCCTTTTTGGTCCATAGTTTATTTTAATATGGAGACATAGAGGATGGATAAGTATACTTATCAGATGCAAATTAAATTCATTTTTTTGTGTGTTTTGAAAACATGGTTAGAATCTAGTACATTTTGATATGTCTCACAATGTCAACTAGACAGAAATAAGGTCCCTCAAGGTCAAAAGCACATGTCTGTGTAGCCCCCAAAAATAGATGAAACCTTATCTTTGTTTCTCAATGGGATTTATACAAGTACTTTGTTACAAAACCACTTAAATGGTAGATTCAGTACTTAAAATGGTTTGAAGTTAAAGTAATATTTGTCATACTTGGTATGCCATGCCAATTATTAGCTTGCAGTGATAAAGTATCACAGTGAAAATAACAAATGTACCATTTTCTTTTTTTTTGTTTGTTTCTTGTCAGATATTCATATTAAAGCGAAAAAGTATTGTTAGCTGTACAGCTTACTGCACACCAATAGGCCCACTCAGTCAGGGACCTGACTGCCTAAATTAAGTCTGTCAAAGTGGCCCATATTCTGCAAGAGAAAAATATTGCTTTTTGAAATTTGGAATAAAACTTTGCCATTATTATGGGAATCAAGGTATTGTTATGATTCAAACTTAAATATATAATTTCTTAGTGGCAGTTGTGCAATAATTCTTCATGTAACAGAAGACACATTCTTCCTCATAAGATTTTCTGTGCACTTGTTCTTATGATGAATGTAAACTTCTTTTTTTATGTTTCCTACTGATAGTATTTGTTTCAGGTAATAGACATATATGTACTGTATGGTCCTTCATTCTTGTTATTTCTTTCCTGTCAAATATAGAAATTATGAAGAGCTTCCTTTGTGTGAAGTTAATAAAATCAATTAAAACTTTCAAAATTTGAAGGGTCTGGGAAGAAGTAATTGTAGAATTCTAGGCTTCGTCTAGAACATAATGCCTAATTAATAACTGAAGTCATTTTTCCATAAATTACCATCATTTAAAAGGTTCACTCAGATTCTATGAAAAAGTAAATTAAATTTGCCAACCCATAAAAGCTTTCACTAACTCTTTACATTGAAAACTGCATTGTTTCACTGTGTTTAATTTTTCTATAGTTAATAGGCTTTGGTTACATTAAAGCTTTCTATAAATTAAGGACAATAAATATTAAGTTGTAAAATAAACACAGAGGAATCTAGAATATAGGATGAATGATGTCAGAAAAGGTTAATTTGGGGATTTTTTAAATTTTAATTCATAACCTTTTATTTTAGAGAGTTTTAGTGTTTGTATTGGGTTGCTGAGGTAAAGTGCACAGAGGTACACCTTATCATCAAATGTGGGGGTTCTATATCGCTGAATCTCCAAAACAAGTGACAACTAAAGGCTGATGCACTTACACTTACACTTACTGATGCATTTACATACAAGAATTCTCAGACTGGGCATTTTTTGTTGTGCCATATCCCTTGAGATATTCCTGTTGTAACAGGCAAGGATCATTCCAATGGGGTGTGTGGTATGACACCTAAAGTAATTCCCTGTAATATATTACAATTTAAAACTTAATGTATACTGTCATTTTTGAAAACACATACAGTATGGCTCTACCCAATTCAGTTATGTTAACGGCTACATTTTTAATGTTATATTTAATGTAAATTAATATATATATATTTACCAATGTCAAATAAAAGAAGAAAAAGCTTGAAATATTTTAGAATATAGAAAAAGCTATAGAAAAGCTTTATTTGTCAGCTAATCTCAGTAATGTTTTGTATTTCAGAAACCATATAGTCATAATCCTTTCACCATAATGAATTCAGAGGGTGTCATTTCTTTACACTCATTTTTCTCTGAATTCCCTGTAAGATCTAAGAACACATGTGGCATGCCTGAGTTTAGTAAGTCTTTAGCTGCACAGCATACAGTATTTCTTTAGCTATACCTTTAACTAGTTGTGTGTGCCAACTGCATTTCCTGAATTGGCACTAACCATGGATTATTTATTTGAGCGGATTGTTTGAATTTTGATTGATAAAGTTTATAAATTGTTTGGGTATGACTGGTCAATACCTAAATCAGTTCAATGATTTGTGTTTCTGGGTTATTTGTCTTTTCAATAAACATAAGAAGGAAGAGCGTATGAGGTTGGTCAGTCTTTTCCTGGAATTTGAAAGCACCACTGCTTTTTATCTTAGCCTTCAGCTATTAGAAGGCCGTTCTTTCAATAAACCTTGCTTTCCACTGCATTTCTCCCTTTGTGTTTTTTTTCAGCTTAGCTAACAACAACAAATAAGGATTGTAAATACAACAATGTAAGACTATTTGGGCCTGCTGCTTGATTTTTTTCTCAACATATTTACGGTACACATACTGTACAGTATATGTTAATGGTTATGCTACAGAACCAATATCGTTGAGTAAGAAACATATACCTTTTTTTCCAAAAAAATGCATGTTTTTCTAGGTTACATTGTTAATCAGTTCAAACAATTTAATATTTAAAATATTAAAATATATGATGAGTGTTTTTATCATCTTCATGGATTCACTCCAATTAATTTATTTTTATTCTTTTTATTGTGATGCATCCTAAAAATAATGCTAATTATGCAGGTGCTAACCTTACTAAGGGCTTTATTTTTAGACATCCCCTTACCTCCCTTTTAGTGTTATATAAATAAACCTGACTTTCACCAAGGAGCTGTAAGCTCTTAATAAGCTGAAACTATTATCTCTGTATAAAAAGCATCTGTCAAGCTCTAAGACATCCTGTTACAAACCTTCACGTGGAAGACATTAATGTGTTACTTTTTAATATGTAGTGTTACCTGCTTAATTTTGTGGGGTATAATCAGATAATAATGATGTGTGTTTATTCATGCAGTCCATGATTATAAATTCTAGTGTGCATTTTATCTCTGAACTACCTAGATATTTTTTTTTATTTCTAGCCCTTTTGTAATTAAGAAAAAGGAATGTGTGTTCTTGATTTAACCATATGTCTATGTCCTGAAAGATTGCAGATTTATTTTTCAGCTTTGCTTTCTGTATGTGTATTGCTGTTCTTAACAGAAGTCTCATTTTTTCCAAAAATACAATTTTGTGTTACTTAGAAGCGTCTATGTACAGTATCATAATGTATGTGCATAGTACCTGTAATCAAAATCACCTACAACAGCATTAATTGTGCATTGAGATACTGTTCAGGACCATGGAAATTGCTGGCAGGCATCATCAAAAAATGAGAGTTTGTCTCAGTTATTTTCAAAGTTCTTCGCTAAACACAAATAAACTCCCTGGATATTAGTACTATTACTTTTATAAGGCAATCATGTCAAATCTCCTTTTTCAAGATACATCCAAGCTGAACTTCAAAGGGGTGCTCAGCACATCAACTTAAATCAAATAAGTTAGCTAATGTGCTTTTCTCTTATGAAACAACCTTTAAGTGCAGTTAAAAAAGAGGTCATAGTGAGGCCATTGCTACAAAGGGTGAACAAACAAAGGTGCTACCAAGAGGTGCTCAAACAGCGATGCTGACGTTAAATGTGAGATGAAATGTGACTGAGTTAGTGACAGTAAATGGCTTATGTGTAGGAACATTATAATATTATAACATTACTATTGAAAAAGCAAACATCCAAATGCACCAATGTTGTGTACAGCTTCTCTCACTGTAGAGTAAAACATTAGAATATCAGATAATGTTGAGTTTCAGGGATTTCTCAATATTTAGCTGAATTTTTACCTTATGAGTCAGAGCAGAGGATGTAATCATAATAAAAAGATTATTTTTGGAATTGGTTATTTGGAATCTATAATTAGAAGCCAGCAGAATTAATGAAACTTCGGCAAGATCAAAGTAATATACAGTATGTTTCAGAGTCCCCATAGAACAGGTTTTCCAAGTCAAATCTATAATGCATATGCTGTAGAGTGTTTATTTTCTCTCAACTGATAATTCAGTCTCGGCATAGAATGAGTTCAAGGAGCTGAAGTGAGGACAATAGCTGGGAATGCAAAAATCATCCCACAGTGGACGTACAGTGTATGAGATCCTGAACAATCTGTTCAAACTGTGTTTATACAAGAATGTAAATACACATTCCATGCTGAACTGGTTAATCTTATGTTTCTCTATCCTGCTGTCCTGGATATTTAGGGTTCCCATCATGTTAGGTAGTTTTCTGTTTCCTAGAGCTAATTTATCTTAAAACTAACTTACTGTATTTATTTTATTCTCCATGTGAAGTCTACTGATCCTGTTATGTAGTACACTGTAGCCAATGCTGCAGTATTCACGGGCAGTGTGTGCAGTCCCTCGTCGAGGCCTGTTTTGTTTGTTTTCCACTTTCACTTCTTACCTGTCTGCACATATTACATGGAGCTTAAAAAACACATAAATCAGTTGTATAATGAAAATAAGAAATTTTATTTTTTTCTTCATATCTTCCCAACTTCTCGCATCAACATACTAGTCCCCCTGAAATTAAAGCAATGTACCTTTAAACCAAGACTAACTAAATGAGATGTCTTTGATTTTCACATCATTTTTTTTCTTTGAAAATTGTTATTCTTTACTTCTGATCAAGGCTGAGTGAAAGAAAAACATGTGGTGGCCTTTGATAAAGACAGAGTTTATGGTGAAAGAAAACAACAAAGAATAATTAGTTCTCTTCTCAGAGCAAAATAAAGCATTTATTACGTTTTTTCTTCAATAATGTCCATATAAATCTCTCCATATAAATTAAAATATAGTAGGTCAGAACCATTTCTTATTTGTATCTCTTTGTAATGACTATTTTGTGTGATTTTTTCTCATTTTTTTGTTTAAATGTTGTGCTTTTTTCATTAATTATAACCATGTAAAGTTCACACAATGATCAAATAATAATAATATAGTTCCTTACAATGCCCAAATTAAAATGAAGTTTCACCAAAAGCAGTAGCTGGTGATGTCAGCAATGTGAACTTGTCTCATTTTTTTGTTTATTTGTCCCCAGAGTTTGGCAATAAAACTGCCTCCCTACTGTATATATCAGACCAAACTTCCAGAAAGGGGGTAGTTTCTTTTCCTGTTCAAAATGACTAAGTAGCTGTGCTGATTCTAGTAGTTTCAGGATTTCACTACCTCATGATCTTTTTTTGTGCTGCATCTGGTAAATTAGTGCAAGTACAGTTGGAAAAAAAACTGCAGTGATGTTCAAACGTAATTAATCACAAGAAGAAATCTTTGTCCACTGAATTTGCTGTTTTAACCTGAAGCTCAAAAACTTCTTAAACGCACAGGGACATATTCACTAAACACTTCCTGCTTAGAGATAGGTTTTCTCTCTTGGACTGATCTACATCATAAGTGGAGTTTCGATGTGTGTTTTCATTTTAGTCTGGACAGGTTGCCTGACCCAAAAGTAAAATGGTCCTGTACCATGTGAGGTGTCCATTGTATTGTTTGATTATATTAGAGTAGACTTCTTATTTTATTGAAGAAGATCCTTTGTACCTATCATGAGAAACATTATGGGCTGGAATGCTGATTAGAAGTGTGTAGTGTTCCAGCACTAGTTTCACTGAAAAAGTCAGGTAAAATGTGGTTTCTAAGAAATCTAAACATCTATCTAAGTCTAGAAATCTATGTGGTGAAATTATGTGTCACGGAAACCAGTTTAAAGCTGTGTAAAGAAATAGTTCACCTTAGTAAAGGAACAAATAAAGTTTTATTCCACGCTGAAAAAACAAGAAAAGAAACACAACGTTTTGAAGTGAGACCAGTTGACACCCGAAGAAGGCTCAACAGCCGAAACGTTGTGTTTCTTTTCTTCTCTTTTCAGTATGGAATAAATCTTGATTTGTTCCTTTGCAACCTGCTGTACACATGCCAACACAGCTACCTACATGAACTACTTCAGTTTATTACAGTGTCAGGCTGGTGTATGGAAGCTATCAATTTCAAATGTTTTACCTGGACAATTTGTCCCACTGCACTTCTCCAGTGATTAAAATGTTTTTGGAGATATAAGCTCACCTGGTTATGATTTATGTATAATCTACTGTATCTCTTATCAAACTTTATTTTATGTGCTTTCAACTTGTTTTTCTGTTTCTAATAAATAGTTTATATTTGAAGAAGAAACATAGCTGTGAGTGGTGAATATCAGGGGTGGGCCCGCATATCAGTTTTCATTTGACAAGGATGTTTTGATAGAATGTACATGGTTTTCTATGGTATATTTGTTCTATAACCATGACCCTGTCTGTGCTCTCTAAGGAGCTACAGGTTTGCATGTCACACAAGAAGAACTCAAAGGCTACACACAACTTTTTTATAGTATAGTATTAAAGTTATTAATAGCACAAATAGTATGGTTTCCTGTGTAGTCCATAAGTAACCTTTTTAAAAATGTGTATATTCAAAGCAAGCTTCTGCCTCACAGCCATAAGACTCTTACCACCATTTACAGTATGCCCCTTTGTTTTTACCCTGAACTCAAAATACTGCCACTGCTTGAATTTTGCACACTACTGCTATCTGAGTGCTGCTTAAAATTATAGCTGCTACCATGTTCCTGTCTACAAGAATTGTGATGTCATTTTCTATTTCATTTTCCATGTAAATGTTATTGTATGTCATCTTTTATTGCATCTGTTATGTCATTTGTCATATGAAGAAAACATGCAAGTAAGCATTTCATTGTAGTCAGATACATATGACAACAAACTTGAATGAAAACGAACAAAGAATGTAAGAGTCCATATCTTTGTTGCACAATAACCATGATTTTATTTGTACCTTCTAATGTAATGTAATGCATATGGATTGCAATTGGCTTAGCACATTCTGAAAAAAAAATGTTTGAAGGTTTTTAGATAACGATAGCCCCCAGAGCTGAACTATGCCTTGAAAAAGTCTAGGTCCTTGTCATGAAATAACTTGTGGACCAAGTTTCAAATGAGTAGTTGCATTGGTTTTGCATATGATGATTTTTGGAAAGCTTGAGAAACTATTGAATGCTTGTACAGGTGAGACATACTATGTACCAATCAGCCTAATTTCCACTGTCACTGAACATTCATGTGAGCTGTGGAATAACGTGATGTTTCATTAGTGTGGCACATTGTACAACAAAAATATAATGTATGCATATAGTATAGGACAGTATGTGCATGTTTCATCAAATCCAAGATGTTGACCAAACTATGTGACTAATCATCTTGTCATGATCAAAAATGTAATGTGGACTTTTGGCATCACAAGGCCCACTATATTTCAACATTTTTTGAGAATTCCTCAAGTTTTGCAGACTGTAACTCTAACTGGGACACAACTTTACATTAATGCCAAAGTTCATGTTTTATGTGTTTGCATAGACATTTGAAATAATGGCAGTGAAAAAATATTACCCTGAAAAGTGACAGTAAAGTTTCAGCAATCATTGATGACCAAGGTGACAAATTGGTTTTCATGAGATGTTCCTCAGATGTAGACATAACATATATGCGTTTCAACATCTTCCAGAATAAGCATGACTTAATGTGTACTCTGTAATATAAGAAGAATTTTGCAGTGTCCTTGTCTTCCAAATAACTCTTCCTTACTAATGGACTTGGTTATGTAAGTCATAATTTTACAATTCTGTTTCTACTTTAATGTATTTAATCACAACTGGATCAGCATTTTCTTTATGCAAACAATGGAACTATGCTATTCATTCATACAGACATTGCTAATTTATCACTGTTACTGGATGCTTTCCAATTTCCAGGAAAATAATGGTAGATGAATGATATTAATACAAATTTACAGAATACAGATAATAGCAATGCTAGGGGTTCTGTGTGACCTTTTGTGATTTTGATGAACAGGGTGCAAAGGTTTTTCTTTTCTTTTCCTATGAAAGATATAGTCCATTTTTTGTGGTTGCTATTTGGCAACATTATTTCCAGGGTCCATGTGTAGTGTCTTCTTGGAATTAGCCATATTTTCAGTGAGATTCCATTCTACCAGAGAAGACAGCCCCCTGTTCTTCTCTTGTCATCACTAGTATTTAGAGTCACAGTGACTGGTAACTATTTATCACTATTCATTACTAGCACCTTATAGTGTAGACAAAGATTATGTTGTTGATGACACCTGGCTGTAGTCAGTTGTTCAGAATTATGCCTCTCTTGCTGTGCCAGAGTCTTGCTTTTTTAATGTACTGTTGTAATGGTTTTTTGGCCATCAGTCTTGAACATTCAAAAAGCTTCCCTACCTTATGTTATTAGAACATGTCTATCATTTTGGTGAAAATAGTTTTTTGTTGTAATTTTACCTAGAGTACTCATATTTAGCTTTTCATTTGAAAAAATCTGTCAAAATACTTTTTGAGCAGGCGTATGAATTTACAGTGCTTAAAATGGACACAGTAGTCCAATTTATTTACGTAGTGCTATAAATATTGAATAAAAACAACTTTTTATATACAGTAGATAGGGTTCTTTCATGGGCTGAGAATGTACGTACACAGAATGAGAAAACGTGTGCAAAAGGATGTTAAATAGTTCAAGCATGAAAAACAATAAAATGAAAGTTAAATAAAAACTAAACAATCAACTTCCACCCTTTGAGGCAGATCACAGTTTTTACATAATTTGTTCCATCCATTTTTTCACTGCTTCATCCAATTCAGGGATGAAATGGACAAACAACAACAATTAAATCAGGATTAGAAAAGCATTTAAGCAATTTGTCTCCCTTGTAAGTTAAACCATCACATTCCTTTCAGGAAACTGCTTATCCAGTTGAGTCTATCTGGGGAAACATTGGGCAATGAGGCATGGTACATCCTGGTGGGGTTGCCAGTCAATTGCAGGGTGTGCACAGACACAAACACACACTGTTATAAAAAGGCCAGTTTTACAGAAGCCAGTTAACCTGACTGGAAGGAACCCAAAGCACCTTGAGGAAACTCGTGCAGACATGGGGAGAACATACAAGCCTTTAGCAGACAGCATCCCAGGAATTGAACCCAGGGCCCCAGCATGGCCCAATTCTGTGCCAACGTGCTACCCTCTTGATAAACCATGCACAATTTAATACTTAAAAACACAAATTTGTGAAAGTTTTTGCAAGCTTTTCATGTCTTTATATACTTTGACAAGTATAATTTAAAGTACTATAGCATTTGGTGTAATTGTATGTAAATTGAGTGTAACATTCAGTACATCTTAGTTTGATATTCTTAAACCCATTTTAATTCAATCTCTTCAAAATGTTTTTCACTGTTTTTTTTCAATCTATGTATCTGTTTATATCAGTAGGAAGTGATGATGATTTATTGATGATGTACAGCATGGTTTATAGTTTTGTGTTAAGACTGGAAACCTCCTTTGTAACTCTATCACACTGTGATAGAGTACTCTCTGTATCCTGGCCAAACCCATGAAACACTAGAATCTCAGTGTTGTCATGTAAAGAGAGCTGGTGCAATTCTCTGGCAAGTAGTAATCTTGATTATTTCAAATGGAGTAGGTTCATAATAGATTAAGCATTATCTTAAATTACAAATATTTCTAAACTGAATATGAGAAATGGCAAAAGTATTACTGGAAATGTACTTTTTTATTTTTTGACAGGTAGGTTTTGTTCTTATTTACTATGATGAAGAGATATTTCAGCAGATGCCTGTTGCAGAGTGACAGAGTGTTTTTTGTTCTGAAAGGTGAAAAAACAATCTACCCATGGGCACTCACCTCACAAATCTGCACATAAGCAATTACAAAATCAATTTTTGAGAGGTTCTATTCTCATATTTTTCAATCTCCACCGTCTTCTCCTACCAACGTATGAAGTTTTAAATTAAAGTTCAGGAGTAGGTTAAAACAAAATCCTGCTCACTTCAACATCACATTTCTAGTTTACTCACTTGCATAGTTCATCTGGCCATGGTACCATTTGGTGCTCACTCTCACTGGAGATGTCACGATTATAGTTCCCCCTCCTTAAGGGTGCTCCAGCCCATTCACATGAGACTTTATTCTATGCACCTGCTCCCTTTTCCCAGCCCACCTTAAAAGCCAGGCGCTGACGCTCATCCGGGCTCTGCATCTGATTTCCATATCGTGCGAGTCTGGGACCTGGAAGCGTCTGGTCCCGTTAAGGTTTTAACCTTTGTTCCCGTTCCTGTTCCCCGTCCGCCGGTTCCGACCCGGCCTTCATGGTTTTTAATTCTTTGTTCTGATGGATCTCCTGGTTTTGGACTTACCCTTGTGTTTTGGATATTCCCTAAGGACTACTCTTTTGGATTGTTCGCCTCGGCCACGCCTCCCCCGTGCACCAGCGCACCTTGGACACGCCCCTTGTCTTCAGCCCCGTATTCCTGCATGATGTTTCCCCAGTGTTTCCCCACTCCGTCGGACTGTGTCGTCCGCATAGGGTCCGGAAAGAACTGTTCGTTACAGGAGACAGACCTTACTCCGCGTCTCCCTTTTTCTTCAGCATCATTCAAATCCTTCTTCATTCTTCATCTCTTGTCAAGGTGTGTTTCTTCTTCAAGCAAGCTCAACTAGTCCAACCTTTCCAGATAATTACGGACAACTACCTGCTCACCATCTTGGCTTCCCTTCTTCCTTGACTCATGACTAGTGACGATGTGCCTCCACCTCGACCGTACTCTCTGTCCCACCCTGTACACCCATCCTTTCTCTTGCCCTTTTATTTTCTTTCTTCTTTCATCACTTTCCCTTTTTTGTCATTGGGTTTCCTACCCACCATACTTTAAGCCTTGGCAATATCTTCTTTTTCGTCTTTATCCATTTTCCTATCCACCTCTCTATTTTGTCCTACAGGAGCCCTCCCAGGCACTGATGATTGCTCTATATGGCAAATGTGCAGCTCATTCCGTTTTGGAACTGGGCGCTCTTCTTCGCCACTCTCGCTGTTCTGGTGCTTGCTTGGCATTCCTGCTCCTTCTAGCATATTAGCAACAGATTCCTCTCCCTTCCCTGCTGGCGCCCTGTCAGATTCATCTCTGAATTCCTTCCCCAACGTTTTCTAACTGTGGGCCCAGCTAACCTGCCCAAATTTCTGCCTACAAAGATTTACAGCCCCTTGGCTTTGGGGAATGTCACCTTCGTTCAATTTTGGTAAACTGGAATAGACAAATCTAACACTTACTCAGCCACAAATATTTATATTTATTCTGATAACACATAGAAATACATTTTCTTAAACTTGTCTTATATTTCCTAAAATAAACTGTTAGCATTACACTCAAAATGTCATTTAATTTCCAAATATCATATGATGGATATGTTACATCAAAAGTGATGTGCTGATGGTCACTGAAGGATTTATGGCATGAGCTAATAATAGCTGGAATTTCTGCAAAACACCTCACAGTTGTGATGTTTCGCGATGATTAAATGGCCAATAAATGAGTTATTTCATATAATTAATAATAATAATAATAATTAACACTTTACTAAGTTTAATTTACTGCACAACATTCAGTCACATATTGCTTGAAAAACATAACTTGGTTCCTGTCTCCCAGAAACCTTTGCATAACGACATTATTAAGATTCGTCTTAAAGGGGAACTGTAGTCCCAATTTCACAGACCAGTTATTTAATCTCGGTAACAAAAATAAATTGATGGTATTGCAACATTTTACAAAATCCAATTTAATACAAAATGATGAACTTTGTGAAAGTACTGTATAGTCGCCATGTTGATGAGAGCCCATGCAAATTGCAACCTGAAGTGTCCCTTCCTGCTCACTAGTCAATGTAATAACTAATATAATGTGATGTATATAAGAAAAAGCATAGGTAGTACGGTTGTGCAAGCAGACATTTCGCTGCAGAGATGTTCAAATGTGATCTACATGCAGAGTTAACAAGTAAGAAGTATTTGTCAGCAAAACTGCCTCGATGTGGAGAGCAATATTTCCTTTGGATTAGAAGAGATGTACAGTATTCTCAAGCCTACTTGTTTACAATGTAATGATGCCGTTCAAGACAACGGATGTTTTATTGCCTCATTCTGAACCGCAGACAATGACAAAAACAAGGTGTTGTGCATTTCTGGCAGTTTTGTCTATTTTGTGGTGTAAATTGGTGGTTTTGCACATTACTGTCCACATTTTATTTTCTTTGTGGTTTTTGATGCGCTTATCAATGCATTTTCTTTCTAAGACCAAAATCTAAAAAGCGTTGGTTTCCCTCAAAATGCACTTCCATGTTGCGTCCACTTGTGTCATCTATTTTCTGCTTTACTGTTCATTCTGAAAAGTCCGTTCTTTAGACTTCAATGTTCAGAGCAGCAGTATCAGTTCTGGAATATAAACAAAATGATACATTGTATTCTAAATAAGGTGTTCCCAGTATAAAATGTACTACTGTATTGGACACTAGTACATTTTAAAATAATTTCCTCTGATTTTAATTTTGCACTTTATATACTGCACTTTGTTTGCTTTTTGATTACCTCCCCTAGAAAATGAAAATGATGTGTCAGCATGAACTATTATTCTCAAGATGCTTCTTCAGGCTCAAAGTCTTGGGCCCCATTCTGCCCCAGTCTGCCCTCTGTTTAGACCCAATCTTATCAAAAAAATCTCTGGACACTAGCCAAAGAATACATTTTGCTATAGATTTTATTTTATCACTTGACACTAAGACTGAATATTTCTGCCACCACTGAGCTCTGAGAACTAACTGTCTGGCTTAGGAGTCTGGTTTCTATCATAGAAGTTTTGCCACCTTCTTACCACACAAGATGACTTTTAAAGAGAAGCTTCCTTGTATGCTATACATGTACTGGCATTGTATATTGTAGTGTTATCCTACATAAACTTAACATTACCAAAAACAGTCATCTTTGTCTATAAAAATACCTATCCAACCACCCATTTTCAAACAACTTTATGCAATAGAGGGTAGCTGGGGAGCCAGAGCCTATCTTGGCAAGCAAAGGGACGAATGTGGGATACACCTTTGAGCACACAGGGTACACACAGAGTTAGACACACCAGGGCCAGTTTTTCCAGAAGCTAGTTGATTGTCTTTGGGTTATGGGAGGAAACCAGAGCACCTGGAGGAAACACAGTTAGAACATGCGAACTCCGTGCAGATAGCACCCCAGGTCCTGAATTGAAGAATTAAACCCAACAACCCACCACTGTGATGCAGCAATGCTAACCACTGCACATATACAGTACTATAGTTTCTGAGATCCAATAACTGCACTTCGTGCTGCCTAAAAATATACACATTTTATTATATATGAATATATCTTTCATTTGTTTAAATACAACAACCTGCAGAGCAGGATTGTGCACAGACCTTATTAGACCAATCTGATCATCATAATGTATGTTTTTACTACCTGTATGCAGTTCTCTGCGCTTACACTGTCTACATACCTTTTTAAGGTATTGTCTTGAATTTTCTTTTGGAACTTCCTTTGCTGCTTCAGTTTTGTTAATCCTCCTATTTTTATTTAAATGGTGAATTTGACATTTACTGGTTATACCACAATCTAGATGTTTGATATATAAATTAAGAAGAAAAATGGTCCTAATAGAGGTATGTGCTGTACTGCACTCATTACATCAACACAATTTAAGCACTGCCCCCTTATCTGTGACTTCTTTGTTTCCTTTCCATTAACCTGATCTCAATCCAAGTACATGCATTACCTTGAATGCCTACCAGTGGCAATTTAATCTCTTATTTGGAACTTTATCAAAAGCCTTCTGAACATTCAGATGTACCATATTGTATACTCGGTGTGTATCCATTACTGTTGTTTCCATTACTGTCTAGCACCCATATCACCCTGCAACTCACAACTGGCAACCCACTGAAGCTAAGCAGGTGTGGGCATGGTCAGCACCTGGATGGGAGACCTCTTGGGAAACACTAAGGTTGCTGCTGGAAGAGGTGTTGTGGGGCCAGCAGGGAGTGCTCACCCTGTGGTCTATGTGGGCCCTAATGCCCCAATATAGTGACAGGAACACTATACTGTAAAAAAAGGTGCTGTCCTTCAGATGAGATGTAAAACCAAGATCTGGACATTAAAAATCCCAGGGTGTCTCTCAAAAAGAGTAGGGGTGTAACCCTGGCGTCCTGGCCAAATTTCCCATTGGCCCTTACTAATCATGGCCTCCTAATAATCCCCATCTATGAACTGGCTTCATTACTCTGTTCTCCTCCCTATTAATACCTGATGTGAGGTGAGCGTTCTGGCACATTATGGCTGCCAACGCTTCATCCATGGTGGAGGGGAGTCCCATTACTGTACCTGTGGAATGTCCAGAAAAGTGCTATATAAGTGTAAGCAATTATTATTTATTAATCCATTTAGACTATCCCCTAGATTTCTCTTTCCATGTGAGATCCTCCTGTTTAGTTCTAAACAGTGTCTACACAACCTTCAATTTTTCAGAAGTTCAACTTAGTGTCTGTAATTACTTGATTTGGTTTCTATGTGGTGTTTTGTTAACAGCATCACTTGTTTCCTTAAGTATAATTGATATAATTTGAGATCTAAGGAAATTTGATTGATCTTACAGTACAATACACGCTTCTGGCAAATTTGATATATTTCTGTCTCTTCTGTTCTATAGCTGGTTAATATGTATATTTGTCTTTCATCAGCCAGGTGAATATTGTCTTTTTCTTCCTTAATAAAGGACCTTTTCTTATGAGGGGATATTAATTTAACACGTCTAATACTTAATAAAAGTGTCCCATTAGTATTCAATAGACAACAGTTCTTTTACTGTTGTAATAATTTACTCTATGCTAGCCTTCATTGCTTTACCATTTTCTATCTCTATTTTTTTTATCTTTGCAGTTCTTTATATTTCTTTTCAATACTTATTTTCTGTATTCTCCCCCAGCTTTCTATTATGGAAAGGCCCTTGTTGATATATATATTTTTTTGTTTTTATAATTAACACACTCCATTAAAAAAGAATCAGTCACAATAAATATACTGTACTATAGTCCTGAGAAGTTTTGATAATAATATATTGTGAATATTGCATTATTAAACCATTTAATGCCAAAAGGTGTTAGCACAAATGCACCTAACAATTTCAGATTGTTACCTACCTGAGTTTAAGGATTTGTTGCGTTCATGCCGTCTCTGCTGTTTCTCAAATAGATGATCCTAGATAGATCTGTAACTTAAGTCCACATGTTTAGATACAGTCTTGATTGCCTTCTTCTGAAATATGAGAGGAGATGTTGAAAGACTAAGATCTCAACTGTTCAGATTCCTGGAAGTTCTTTGGTAGTAGAAATACAATCTACTGCATTGCTGTCTGGCTTTGTAAAAAGAACATTGTAATATTGATCATTGTTTTGTATGAAGTTTTATTTACAGAAAAGAATGTTCATACTTTCACTATATATCACAATATGTGATATGTGATAGATGTTAAACTTGTTTCACTTGGATAATTACATAGTAAAATTTGTAACTTTGGGGTCCTGTCATGCATACAGTGCAGACAAACACTGGAAACACATCATCAATCAAAATTAGTTGAAAAGGGTAGCGTACATTATATTAGATGAAAAAGAATATTGGCTAGATACTAAAAATCCAAGCCAGTAGAGCCTTGAACTTAACTGCAAAGATTTTTTATTTTTCTTGAAACCTGACAGCAAGCCAATGCAAGGATTAAAAAAAACAGACATAATATGATCACCTGTGCACCAAGTCAGGATTCTAACTCCAAATTAACAAACTTGTTAGGGAAAGGTTTAGAGACTGCTGCAAATAAGTTCTTACAATAATCCATACATACATACATTTTCTAACCACTTTATCCAATACGGGATCATGCCTATTCCTGCAAGCAATGCAGGATATGCCCTGGACTGGATTCCAGTCCATCGCAGGGCACACAGACACTGACACACACGCTCATATTAGGGCCAGTTTCCACAGAAGGCAATTAACCTACCAGTATGTATTTTCTCTTACAAACACGAGAGAGAAAATACAAACTCCACACAGACTGCAGGCGGAAAACTATTCATGTTTTCCTAAGCCAAATTATGTTTTTTTGTAACTGGCATCATGTTGTTTAAAAGTTGCCAACACCAGAAGAGAGCTTAAGAAGTCATTTATTATGTTATGTACCCAGAGACAAAGAACAGAGAAAGAAGAAAAAATGGGGGGCAAAGAGGAATAAGCGGGAAAGAGGACAACCAGCAAAGTCTGGCATGTAAAGAGAATGAGAATGTTTTCCCAGATGTTATTAAGCTTATATCTGAAAATTCAAGAAAGATTTTGTAAATGTGAGATGAGGCTGGACTTATTACTATGTCCAGTTAAGAAAGCACCATAAATTCTGACAGCTCATTACAAATGCATTTTCAAGGAAGTCATGCAAGGATAACCTGTTAATGTATTTTGCTGATGAAAGCTAAAATCTAAACAAACTGGATAACATACATGGAAAATGTATAATGTACTGTAACAGTATTCCTCATACGTTCTCTCATACTACTTGTACTGTAGAAAAATCAATTTATTAATTTTTGCAAAATCTTCTAATAACTGCATAATAAAATGTCAGTATTTTCAGTATGTGAAGTAGCTTTTACAATTGACATGAAGTATCTTTCAAAAGTATTTAGACCATTGCACAATTTTCACACTGTTACTTTAAAGCCTGCTTTAAAGCCTGCTAAAAGCTTTGGAGTAAAAATTAATATTTGTTATATACGCAACCTACTTCACACATTTAAAACATACATTCAAAGTCAAAAGTCAAATCTTGTTGCTTATTCCCAGAAAGACTTCTGTCCATAACAAATCCCTGAGTAACATGAGCGAGCTTGTATCTGTCAAGTAGAATAGGCAAAAATTGCACCAAGCTGGTGTGTAAGTTGTTTGAGACTTACAGTAGAACATGAAGCCCCATAAAAACACGTGGCTGTAATTGTTGCCAGAGGTGCTTCCACTTAATATTGAATTTATACGTCTGAATTCAATACTGAATACTTATGGAATCAGCATATTTTACTTTCTTTGGTTTTTGCTTGCATTTACTGTATATTACCCTTAGGAGTCTCCAGTTTGACCATTGAGGTTTCAATAAAATATTAAGTGTAGAAAATGGGTCCACATCTTTGGCAAATTGTAAGCTCATGGCATCTAACTGTAAGTAGTTACTTCCATGATAGCCAACAGCTGCTGTTGATATAAACAAGTGCTCCCTTTGTTAAAGTTAAGAGGTAGCTGTGGAAGACACCAGGGACACCATGCACTGGGGCTCTGTGTTAGAGCTCCACAGACTGAGAGAGAAAAAGAGAGACTGGACAAACGAGCCAAAGACGGCAGCTTCGAGAAACTGCCAGAAGGGCTGACACTGGGAACGGACAGAGTGAACGAGCTGAAAGAGATCGGCCATACTGAAGCATCCTGATGTGCAGATGGCTAGAGACCTGAGTCTAAGATATTTCTTTTCTTGATATTTTGGTAGAAGAGTAAAGATTACTGCTGCGCTGTTTTTTTCTCTCCTAGCCCTGTTAGTTTTTCAGACAGCCTGTAACATTTGGAGACTTCATCTGAAGCCCGTGTGTTATTTTCTTTTTCTGTGGAATCCGGGCGGAGCGGTGGCTCTGTGGCTAAGGATCTGTGCCTGTGGCTGGAAGGTTGCCGGTTTAAATCCCGCGGCTGGCAGAGGAATCCTACTCTGTTGGGCCCCTGAACAAGGCCCTTAACCCTAACTGCTCCAGGGGTGCTGTACAATGGCAGACCCTGCGCTCCGACCCCAAGCTTCTCTCCCTGTCTGTGTGTCTGTGTCTCCATGGAGAAAAGCTGGCGTATGCGAAAAGACGAATTCCTAATGCAAGAAATTGGGCTAATAAAGAAACATTATCATTATCAGAGATGGCTGGAAAATAGCACTGTTGCAGTTGATGGTAGGGGTGGGTTTTCATGCTCAACACTAAGCTTTGTGGAGAAACACATGGAGATTGCATTGCCCTAAAAAAGATTGCTCTTTGAGGGGTTGGGGAACTTGGATGGAAGGCGCTGAAAATGGGGACTGGAAGATGGCCCTGAGGCAGATCTAAACAGCTCTGCTGCACTCTTGGAATTTTCTCCTGTAGCCAAGCACTGAAACTGCTACTATATGATGCAATTAGCAATTCATGGATACTGAGCTGTTCTATGCTTATGCTGTTATGCTATCATCATTCTGCATGGCTTCAGCTGTTTTACTAGTGTTGCTGATGTCACAGTACATTAACAGTACAGTACTGGAAGTGACATGGAATGCAGAGCTCATGGATGTGTACTGTGATGAAAGAACTAACCCAATCTATACAACTAAACGTGATGATGGACTTTAGGAAAAATAATGTTTCAAAAGTCTGTAGGAGAAAATATTATGCTGCAGCTAACTCTAATCACATTGTAGATCTGGTTAGTCATGCACTGTATGACGTGTAAGTCCTAACTACACTCCCTTTATTTGAAAATTGAGCAATACATCATAATAGAGTGCAAATCTCTTAATATAAGATGAGACAGTTCTAGTGTTGTCACTCCCCAGGACTCATAAAACAATTCAAATCCCCACAATCACTGGCCTTTTGACATACAATAACATTATTGTTTATTTTCCATTGCTTGTGCCAGGGATGCAGTTTGTACAGTAGTTGTGACTGACAGAAATTTTACTTTTTTACTGTGCATATATTTTTGATATCTTGAAGTTTCATATTCTGATTATATGAAGGTTATAAGAGTATGTTATAAATAAAATACAGAAATAAATATGAAAAAATAATGGAAATCTATGGGATTTTTATCTGTCCTGTTTTATCTGTCCTCCTTAACGCATTTTTGGAAATCAAGACTTAATTAAAAAATAAAAAAATAAAAACATATAATTTTTAAAAGTGACTTGAGTCATTTTTGAACATATCTAGTAATATTAACATTGAAAAAAATGATGTAATGTGATGATGTAATGGAGTACCACAAGGATCTGTACAAGGTCCACTGCTGTTCTTAATTTATATCAATAATGTTGATTTTAGAATAATTAGTAAACTAGTCAAATTTCCAAAAAAAGCAAATTAGGAGGATTAGTAAACACTTTTAGAAACAGCAAAAAAAATCCAAAAGATTTAGATAAAATGCACTAATGGGTGAACACCTGGCAGATGATATTTAGTGTGTAGACAAATGGTGGGTATTGCATTCTGGCAGTAACAACACACCATTAATACAAAATAGGAAATGCTGAGCTAGAATAGGCTACTTATGCAAAAGAAAGGAAACACAATGGCCAAAACGTTGTGTTTCCTTTCTTCTATTTTCAGCAAGGAATAACCTTTATTTGTTCCTTTGCAGCCTATGCATGCTGACGCAGCTACCTACTTGAACTACTTATGCAAAAGACAGGTGTTTATGTTGATGCATCCTTTACATCTTCCCTAGACAATGGGGGAAACAATTAAAAAGGAAAGTACAATGCTGGGATTTATAGTAAAAAGAAAATTAAAATCAAGGGATGTGATGTTAAAAAAATGTATTGTGTTGTAAATTGTATATTGTATGCTTTGTTTACCAAGTTATAGAAAAGGTATTTCTGGTGTGGAATCCATCCAGAGAAGAGCAATAAGATGCATTTAGCAGTTTAAGGTAATGTGCCACACTGAGAGATCTACCTAGCATATTCCTCCAGAATGAACAGTGAAACACAAAACAGAAGGCACAAGAAGACAGTACTTGGAAGTTAGTTTAAAATAGAGAACAGGAGTCACTATTTATTCCAGTCATGTAAATACTTGTTCATACCTTTTTATGATCTTAAAACATACCACTGAAAATATCACACCAGTAGGAAGAGCTGGAAGCTGCTATTTATTTATTTTTTAATATTCCAGAGAATCAACTCTGTAGAAAACTCCCACAGAGAAATAGTTACAGTGTCTACCTAATTTATTCATACCCCAAATGAAATGAAAGAGGAACAGTAAACATCAAATGACAGACTTACAGATTGGAAAGTTCCTTGCTTAAAATTCCAAACATATTATACAGTAATTTTAATGCAGTGGCACAGAACAAAGTCATATTTGTCATAAATAATTTAACTCCACATTCGCTCACACCCCTGTAGTAAGTATTTTTTTAAATGCCTTCTGAGTGACTAGACACCTCCTGTAGTGTGCTATGAGGTTCTGGCATGTTAGAGGGATTTTTTAACATTCCTCTATGCAGAATAGCTCTAAGTCTTTCAGCCCCTTAGGTTTCTGTTAGTGAACTGCTATCTCGAATTAGGATCACAAATGCTCCATTTAATTGTGCTCTGAAAACTGTGATAGCCAGTTGAGAACATTTATTTTGTTGTGCTGTAATGTCCATTTTCAGCCAAGCTTGAATCATTGGCATAGAAAACATAAGTGTCTGGTCAAAATGTTGTTATTCATATTGGACTTCATGATTTCCTTTGTCTTGACAGAGGCTCCAGGACCCTGATCAATTTTCATTTAATCCAACCTTAAGACATTGTTTCAGTTGTCATTCATGTGAAGTTTGGCAAGTTTGAGTCATCTCTTTTTGTGGTTCACCCTCAGAAGAGGCTTCTTGGCTTCTTTCATGCAAACCAGTTATGAATGCCACATTAATGCGGGGGCACTATAGACATTAGTTTTCAACATTTTGTATTCTGACAATGCCACTGTACAGTATATTGGAGATCTCCAGCTGTTGCCTTTGAATTTCTAGTTGACTCCCAATCTCATTTGTTTCACTGTCTGTGGTGACAAGATGCACTTGTGTCCTCTTCCTAACAGGGTACAACTATACCAAAAGTTTTACATTTCTTAAAAAGAACACGGCAGTAGAAAGTGGTAGATTCAGCTTTTTGTAGATTCCTTTAAAGCCATCCCTCAATTTGTGGAGGTCAATGGCCATTTGCCTGCAGTCTTCAGAGAGCTCTCTGACCTTAACCATGATGACGCACGAGACTGAAATCCAAATGTTTTCCTTGTATTACCTCCTTTTTTACCCCAGGAGGAAAACGGGAAACCTTCAAAGGCCTCTTTACAGATCCAGAAGCTTTCATTGCACTTCCAAAGAGCAAAGTGTTGTTTTTATTGAATTTATTTTAAATGAATGCTAATAATTCCATTCTAATAGAATCCTAATTATTATCAATATTACTAATAAATATAACCCCTTTCTTTTATGGAATTCAATTATTATGAAATTCTTACAATTTTTTAAGGAAGTCTTCATATCATCGGCTCACAGATTTCAGGCAATGCTAAAGTTCTATGTTAATACCACATTGCAAAGTGCACCATTCTTCAGTCACTTACTGTGAATCTGAACAGTGTTTACATTTGTAGTTTGCTGATGAAGAATTTTGGACTTTTACGTGTCTTAGATCCCATTGTTGTATTTGCCTCAGTGTTGACATATGTCTAGAGATTCATTACTGTGAAGGTCCATGCAAGTCACTTTACCTGTGAAACCCTCCTTTACATCATAGCCATTTCAAAATAGGCATTGCAGTCACTAAGTTGAAATAGTTACATAAAAGGATAAAAACAATTTAGGAGTTATTTTGCTTATTTGATATTGTGTCCTCTGTTGTTTATTTTTAATATTGTATTGTGATGCACTATTTAGACAGATTTAAAAATAAGCAAAAAATTTCCTCAAACACAATAATCAGACAGACTGGACAGACTATAAAACTGTTTTGAACTGGCTCGGTGTCTTATTTATTTTTATTGGATTTTTTAAATCAAATTAATTCACATTCATATTAATTATTTTTAAATGCTTCAAGTTACTTGAGAAAATGTCATCAAAATAAAAACATTTTAAATTATATCTGTGAGGTAATTTTAATGTGCACTTTGTCTTAAAATCATACAGGTCTTTACAGGGGAAGTCACTTTTGTTCTAGATGATTTATAATGGCTCAAAGGCTGCTGAATAAGTAAAACCATGTTTAAAAAATGCAGAAACACTCAATCTTGCATAATCCCCAGTGAGTCAGACATGTTTTTTTTGGCTTTTGAATGGCTGGCCACTCCAAGAAGTCATCCGTCAAACAGATTATTGAAATCGCCAAAAATAATAAGGAGGCAGTACTAGTGTATAACGTTTTAATGTTTTAACTTCAGAGAGATCCGTACCAGAAGCTTTGAACTGTTCTGAGACAGTTTCATGACCATGAATCACTGTGACATAGTGAAGCCTTTGATGACAGTTCTGTAACAATGTGAAATTGCATGCTGTATCTGCTGGCTGGGGTGGCACAGTGACTCAGTGGTTAGCCTTAGTGCTTGGGCCTGGGGTTCAATTCCAGACCTGTTTGTGTAGTTGTATAGCTTTGTACTGTATGTTCTCCCCATGGTTTCCTTTCAGTGCTCTAGTTTAGTCCCAGAGTCCAAAGACATACTGGTAGGTTAGTTGACATCTAAGAACTTTTAGCCCTGGTGTTAGTGTGTCTGTGTCTGTGTTTGTGTCTGTCTGCTCTGTGATTCAGTCCCATTCAGGGTGTAGCTTACCTTGGGCGTGTTGCTTGCCAGGATAAGCTCTGGCTCCCCCGTGACCCTAAATTGGAAGGAGCCGTTAGAAAATGGATGGATCAGTCTTCTGGCCAACCTGGTCTTCTGGCAGACAAGGCGCTGCCATCACTGTAATTAACACGTGCTACCAAAAAAACAAAAACTCAAAGAAATTAAAATGATGAACCTCATTAAATAATTAAATTCACACCATTTTCATAAGGCTTCTGCGTTATTCTTAAATGTATTGTCTTTTTTGGTTGAAATGGAATGCCAATGTTCAGTAGAAATGCACAACTTTAGATTGTCAATAAGATTTATAGACTAGAGTTATTGTGAAAAACTGAAGTAGCTTAACATTTGTCTTTTCCATAGAGTATTGCCATTTTAACAGTCACTGTGTTGTATCTGTAAAGCATGATATCAGAATGTATGTATTAGCGACAGATAAATAGTTTGCATGAAGTCAGTTTGTGACATTCCAGAAATCTAAAGTTGAAATCAAGACACTTATAACTGAGCGGATAATATACCCTTCACATTTCAAGCAAGGGAGTGAATGGGATGATAAAAAGTCTGAGGGTGGAAAATAAATAAATACATTTTCTGCAGGTACTGTAGCAATGGATGAGAAATACAGACTGAGGCATAGGAAACAATTATGTTTCAGTGCTAGGTGATGTGAAGATTTTCAAGTTGTGGATTATGAAATACAGCTTTAAACTTTGCTTCTCATTAGTAATGCAGCCAGATTCATGGTTAAAGCTTAACAGTATGGTATATTTCAATGTTTGGTGTTGTATAAGGTAAACAATCATAATATTATAGAATGTGTACATAGAGTGTCATTAATAGTATGGAGTTGTGTGCGATATTCTGGTTCAGTAGAAGTCTGAATGCCAAGATCAAAATTGTTCTCTCAACACTAGATAATTGCTAGCATAATTAAAAATGCATTTAACATCTCTATGGTAATAGCTATAACTATGCATTAATTCATCAACACCAATTAACCACTCCATTTTAAATCATTATGGGAGTTTGTTATATGATTTGAAGTGGAATAGTCTATATACTCCTTGTATTTTTCTCTGTTGAGACAGGCATAAATAAGAAATATATTTTTTTTAATCAAGCGTTGTGGACTGTTTCATGTATGACTGTATCTAAGGAGCTAGCACTTCTGCCTCACAAGTCTTGGGTTCTGGTATGATACCAGACAGTAGTAGTTTTGGAGACTGCTTGGGAATGTGGGTTTCCTGCAGATGCTTCAGTTTTCTTTCATCTTCCGAAGATGTGCTCATCTATAAATTGTCCTGGTGTGTACAGTATGCACGTGTGTGTGTGCTCTTTTTTAGGTTGTAGCCTCACCTTTCCAGATAGGTTTTGGGTTGCTGCAAGCTCTTGCCAAGAATAAGTGGATTTTTGATCATGCGTCAATGATCTGCTTTTATTCTGTTACTCAAAAATAGAAAAATAAACAGGACATCTTGACATCACTACAGCAACAGAGCAAGGTTATTCCACTGTTCTAATAACAATAACTTTCTCTCTACTACTACTATTAGTATCACCCATATCACCCTGCAACTCACAACTGGCAGCCCACTGAAGTTAAGCAGGTGTGAGTCTGGTCAGTACCTGGATGGGAGACCTCCTGGGAAAAACTGGGAAGAAGTTTGCTGCTGGAAGAGGTGTTAGTGGGGCCAGCAGGGAGCGCTCACCCTGTAGTCCATGTGGGTCCTAATGCCCCAGTATAGTGATGGGGACACTATACTGTAAACAGGCGCCGTCCTTCGGATGAGATGTAAAACCAAGGTCCTGACTCTCTGTGGTCATTAAAAATCTGAAGGCTTTTTAATTTCGTTTCTCGAAAAGAGTAGGAGTGCAATCCCGGCGTCCTGGCCAAATTTCCCATTGGCCCTTACCAGTCATGGCCTCCTAATAATCCCCATCTACTGTATGAATTGGCTTCATTACTCTGCTCTCCTCCCCACTGATAGCTGATGTGTGGTGAGCGTTCTGGTGCACTATGGCTGCCGTCGCATCATCCGGGTGGATGCTGCACATTGGTGGTGGTGGAGGGGAGTCCCCATTACCTGTAAAGCGCTTTGAGTGGAGTGTCCAGAAAAGCGCTATATAAGTGTTAGCAATTATCATTATTTTTATTACTAATAATACTGCAGAGTTCTAACACTGTTACTAGAATTGTTAATAACATTAGTACTTAATATGCAAAAATTCTTCCTGCAAAATGAAAGAAAAACATTAAACTACCAGAATGGAAGCATAATAGACAGATGTAATAGAAAATGTACGTCTTTTTTTGTAATTGCAGTTATAGGAGGCTGATTTTCATTCTAATTTGTGAGTATAAGTTTGGAATATACACAGAAAGGGTACTTATAGAGATTAGCATTATTACTTAGAGCCAAAGTTCATGACACCTCTACTTCTGCCAGTCCTATTTCTCTTACAGTATTATCTGCACCTGGAGGTTCTTTCACTCTTTCACATTTTTGGGGTTTTATATGAAATTTAAACTGTAGATGAGCGAACAGACAAACATCCTCTGTGTTAAATCTTGAATTAAAAGTGTTTAAAAACATTTGGATGTGTAGAAATCCAATATTGTTAATTGTCTTAGAGCACTTTTGTATTGTTATCTAAATTAACATGAAGGCTGATTTGAGATATCCTTACATTTTTTAGATCTGGATGGTCCTGTATATTTTATTTTTTTCTTCCTAAGAGAGATTTGCACAACTGGTCAACACTGAGCTGTCTCTGGTCATAAATGCACACATAAAGAAGATAAAAGTTGTTTAGTGTGTTCTGCATTTTATGAGGGTCAGAGCTACCATAGCTGTACACATTGGATCTGGTACCTCGTAAAAGATTTATAATAGAAGCATCCAACTTGGTTCATGGTACTATATGTACTGTACTTTCATCTTATTATCTTAGTACGCAGAACAATAAAGTACACAATACCTTCAAGCTCATTTCAGAATATACTGCACATTCAGCTCACCGCTTGTTAAGTTGTGTTTTAAAAAGCGGCGTTAGTGAACAGGAAACAGCTGTAAAGGAGTAGGTCACATTACCCCAGTGGCTCAATGACTCACTTGTTTGAATTCAGCATTGATCTTCAATTTGAATCAGTGTCTTCAGTGATCATCTGCTATATCCGTGCACTGCCTGTGATCATTTTTTTGAATAGACTGAAGCACCCAATCAACATCTGCTGCCATGGACTACAGCAGCAGAAATTCAGACATACTGTATCCCTTCAGTGGGCACAACACACAGGCTTTGAATAGGACTGTGCCTGAATGCAGTTGTCTTTTTTTAGATGATAATCCTGATTATCAGTTTATTATTTTAGGCCATTTACTTTAAAATGAATGAACTTAATGTAGATGTTGTAGACAGCTTATTTTGATATGATAGTTTAAGGCCTAGCTTCAAAGTCCTGTACACTGCTTTTGATATAAATCTCAATCCTTACAAAATATTTTGGATATTATTCATCTTCCATTTTTGACAATTTTTATTCTGTTGTTCAAGTGTGGAAACACAGTCCTTCATGCCATCACTAAATTAACACAGCAAAGATATTTCACTATTTTGTTAATACTTACTTTTTCTCACATGCTGAACAACTGTAATAACATTACAGGTTCTGTATCCGTATGGTGTAAAAAATCAAAGTTGTGAAAATGTGAAATGTGAAAAAGAAATTTTGAAAATTTAATTTTCATTGTGTAGGTAATTGAAAGTTTAAAAAAGCTATATTTTTCATATCCTCTGGTTTTAGTAGCTTGATTTCACTCCTTTGATAAAACACCCTTTTAAATATTTTTAATTGAATACTGTGTCAGGAATTATTTATTTTTTTATTTAAAATAACTCATATACATTTTAGTCAAACACATAAAATCAACTGAAGCCATTGTATTATATTAAAATGTATATTTTTGTTGCAATAATTGCAAACACCTGAAACACAAGTTGAGCTCTATAATCAGACACTGAACGGTCAAATCTGGACAGTGTCATTAATCGACTGACCAGGGCTGAGGAATTAAACATGCACAGCTAGCCAAGAGCCATGAGGGTTGGACTTGATTTGCACAGGATATTCCTGGGTTGCTGTGACCCACTGAGTGTCAATGAGGTATAAAGCCAGTGAGAACCTCATAAATCTTCCATTCCATGCTAACTCATTCCAGACACAGGGAGTGGAAATATGAAAAATGGTGTTCAGCTCTCAGAGTACATTTCTATAGGCAAATATGCATAATATAGTGGTTGTAACAGTGTTGACAATCAATACATAGTTTCTAATTGGGAGTACAAAATTTGTAGTCTCAAAGTGAAAAAATACAAATATAAAATATTATAGTCTGTTAGGAGTTAATTTTGTCTTTCTGTTATCCAAACTGCGTACTTTGTTAGAAATTCATGGGTGTGTATGACGTTCATGGGTGTGTATGTTCTTAGTATCTATTTGCTCCTGTTTTCACTCCAATGTCAAACACCAGATAAAACTCCAAGGGGATCCAGGTTTTAAGTGACATAAGGAATAACAAAAGCACCACACACCTGAACAGTTATAAAAATGAAATCTGAATTGCCCTAATATCTTGCAATTCTCTTTTGTAGGAAGAAATCCTTTTTATTCTCAGCTCTGTATGCTGCATTTATATTTGGTGGCCGCCATCTGATGAAACAGAGGGAAAAGTTTGAACTGCGAAAACCTCTAGTACTTTGGTCACTGAGCCTTGCTGTCTTTAGGTAAGTGAAATTTGGTTGAATTTTTTTTTCAGTTTTACATTTTTGATAGAACTGTCTTTAACGGGTCATATCAAAAATTGTTTGGAAGAGATTTCTTTATAAAAAGATAGTTTTAATCGGACACTGCAGAGTGTTTACCAGTGTAAACAACTTCCAAATAATGAAGGAAGGTAAAAAGATCAAGCTGTAGGTTCTGGGTGAGAAGAGTGGGTGTCCTCAATTGGTAGAGCTCTACTAGGAGTAGGGTTGAGATTAGTTATCAAGACTTCTCTTATACTTCTGTTCAATGGCATCTCCTATGGCTTGCTAGGCAGTTAGACTAAGTGGCTAATCAAAGTGATGATTGAGGTGTTGTTGGCATCATCCATGGAGGGTTCTGTGACTTCTCCAAGCAGTCCCCGGAGCTCTTCACTTTATTTATACCTGTCTCAGAGCCCTGGATCTGTGCCTGCTTGACTCAGGCTGCAAGCTGTTTGAGGCTTCCTATCATTTCCTCACTCCATCTTCATGAGTCTACCCTGAATCAAGGTCAAGCTCAGTAAAGGGTTTTTGGTTCAAAAAGGGAAGTTACATACCATATACAGTAGCAGAGCAGAGCATGTCTTTACATCTATATCTGTCCATGTCACAGGACGTACTGTATCTTCAGTTTTGTTGCTAGGTCAATGTCTGTGGATGTTGATCTGCCCTTTGTTCCACACATTTTTCACACATATGCATGGCTGGATCTCTCCCCCCTCCTCCAGTTGCGGGACATCAGGGTTTTGAACTATTCGAACAATTAACTGATTTACAAGCTATAAGGGAGCTCTGTCTCTGTATATGCGAGGTCCACAAGCATTGTATCACAACTATATTATGTGTTGGTTTAAACAAAGGATTGTTTTACATTTCTAAAATAAACTCCACAAATGTGAAAAGTGGAGTAAAGTAATTATTTTGGGGGAGTAGCCTTTATGTTCCCTCTTAAATTGTGACTCAATTGTGCTTTAGCATGTGCTATAGATCCTTTACACTAAGAGACGGCAATTAGTTCATTAGAACAAAGGTGGAGTTGGCAAACATTACATATTGATACAGTGAGTATTAAGCTTAGACCAATTATCTCTAATTATAGTCATGTATCCTAAGTTCAGACACTGGGTATTAAATCTGAGTATTTTGTTTTATGACTTCATTAAATATAGTATTTAAGCCAGGGATGGAGGTAATGCACATTGTACCCAATTTTGTTTTTCCTCTTTTTTCTGGCTTCTAATTTTGATATAATGGACTTGTGTGCTGCAACACAGCAGAGCTCTGTGGATCAGAGCAGCATGTTAAAATCCTCTCTGGCAGACAGACGCCCGAGCTCTTGACCTGAACTTGAGTGACATCCAGCTCCAGGTTTTCTGTCACCAGTTCCTGCAGTAGCTTTAAGCTGTTTTTATCCTGAAATACTGCTTTAACAATACCTTGTCTTATGCTACCTCTTGATTCAACATGACATTCTCTCCTTCTAGCACTACTTTTCATTTTTACATAAGCTACTCAATAACAATAAATCCTCTTCCTCCATTTTTCACACCACCATTTTCAATTATTAATAATATACAGCCAAATTCACTTTTTATTAGAGCATAAAAAGTGTGAAAAGCAATTACGTGCCTAGGAGTTTGACATTTATGTCTGGTTGGTGCTTTTATAAAAGGTTAGTGTGGCATTGTCCACTGTGCATGGAAAACAATGCAATATGACACATATGACACTTAACTTGTTCACTTACTGTATATAGAAAAGTCAGGCTTATTGACAGTGATATTCCCGATATTCTTGATTCTGGAGGGCTCGCCAGGTTCACCTTGGTGTTTTAGGTACAGTACCTTAAAATCCTTAATACGTCAAGAGCCGGAAGCAGTGGTATTATAGACCAATTAAGTGACTGACTGATTCAAATGAAGTCATTAAGAATCCAGCATGTAATAAAAACCAGCTGGAAGAGCAGCACTTTAGGACCAGAAATACTTAATTAGATAAGTACAGAAGCTAAAGTAAGGGTTCCTTAGCACTATTGTCTCAGTCAAAACTAAGACACTTGTAGATCTCTGATTTCATCAGGTTTTTTAAATGATAGCAATCGGGGCTTCAACAACAGATGGAGAGACATTCAATAATGGAATCTAAGGTGAGGACCCCAAAGTATGGCTTTGCCTAAGCCCTTTTTTATATTAGGCAATGCATGCAAAATAAGGATTATAAAGATAGCATTTATATTGGAATATTCACTTCTTCTTAATGTATATATTACAGCAGTGAATACCAGATATCAACATTAATCATATAAAAAGTACCTTTCAGGAATGTCCCAAAAGGCATTATGAGTAGTAAAATATTACAGAGCTACAGGTTGTCCTCTTTATACGTTGTCTCTCTTATGTTATTTGGATATATTTTTTGTCATTCCTTTATTAAGGAACAGTTTTCTGTTAGCTCATATTTTGTCTATTTGGAACACATTTCTGGAATGCCTATACAGCAAATTGCAAGGACCAGCTGCTGTTGTTATTTGAAAATATCTAAAAAATGTCAATATAAGAATATATAAAGGAGCTCTCTTACATTTTTTGTCACGTTATGCTCAGAAACAAAATTAGTTTTCCTTAGATTTCTCATTTAACATACTATAACTTACATCACTTAGGAAATGGATTTGCTTCTCTTACCATAGTTTTAAATCTGTAAAAGCTATTTCAAGATAGTATTTAAATGGAAGTGTTCTGGTTTTTCACCTGATCTCTTACTTATGTAACTGAACTAAGTTATCAATTGCATTTAAGTCATTTGATAGAGTTAATCCTATAAGGAGCACATAAAATTCTGCTGGACTGTATTCATTATGAACAAATCTGAGGAACAAGTTAAAAATGAGATGCTGTGCTTAAACATTTAAACTGTTTGAAGTATTCAATGGTAATTTCTTGTATAACTATGTTTGTGTTATTGTGTTCTCAGTTCTAGAGATAAGTCTTTTACATAGAATGGTACCCCATTATAAACTTCTTTTTACACCTGGGACACACATAAGAATAATTAGTGCCAAGAAAAATATATTGCAACCGTAGGAAAAGGCCACAGTACTTAATCACTGCAACATCATCTTATTACAGCAATATCATTATTTCTCACCTATGTTTGGTATTTCTCATCAAATCATATCTAGCAGTTTAGTGGTCAAGTCACGATTTACCTTGATAACTGCTCCTTTGCACATAGTGTAAGTCTCTCCCATCAGTTCTGTGTTGAAATTGTAAAGCTTCCCTCTAAAAGTGCCATGTAGCCATGATAAATTCTATATTTTAATCTGTATTTAGTCTTTTGTTGATACCTTTGTATAAATACATTATGTAGCTGTAGTTTGTGTTGTGATGCCATTTTCAGTGTAGCATTAAACCACCAAACACACTGTGGTCTGCTACTGTATATTTCTTAATTACAAAATCCTGAACCCCATGCAACACATAGGATTTAGCAACAAAGTCCAAAGTATTAAAGTCATCTTCTGGGTTAAGGGCATTTGTGAATGGTAGTATTGTTTTTTATTAGAGAACTGTATGTAATCATTTCAAATAAATATATTATTACTAATTGTGGGGAGTGGGGGTACAAAAACACAAGTTACTGTGTTTAAAAGTTTACAGATAAGGTGTTTCAGAGACCTGCATTTAAACCTCCCAAAAAACTCCATGCTTCTACCGAGTACAGTACTTGACCTTATATAATGCCTACAGAGGCCAAAGAAGAGATAAACTGCCTTCTAAAATGAATAGGTTACAACCCACGATTAAATCTCTCTAATACAGAAGTCACAAAATAAATGGGAGCCTATCTCCCTATTCCAAAATCAGTTGCAATATTTAACCAAGGGGTTCTTCACACAGGAACTCCAGGTTCTCTAAAAAACTACAGTGTAGCAAGCTCTCTTAGCAAGATTCAAATAAAGTACTTAGATCCCTTCGTTTTTTACTTAAGCCTGGCACACGCTTCAAGTTCCAACTTCTCCTAACTCCTCTCTCTCGTGGTCTGGCCTTCTTTTCTACCTCTCCCTTTTCTCTCTCTTGATCTGATTTAATACAGTATGGCGTTTTTCTGGACTGTTGATTGACACTTAATCATTTACCCAGAACTTAATTAACTAAGGTAAAGCAAGTTAAACTTTATGATTGCTTCGATCAGCCCCCACATCATAGCAAGCATCCCCTCTGCTTTGAAACTGGATGTTTACACTGCCAGGTGTTGCACACTTTATAAAGATTCTGAAAAAACCTCCATTGTCACCTGCCTCAGCCTGTGACAATATGATTTACTTTATAATGAAAGATTTATATTTAGAGAATTAATAGGAATTAATATTTTTATCATTTTTAATGCTGTCTGTTAAAATAACTGTGGCACAGTGCTGGTCTGGGTAAAACTATTAACTATTATTATTAAAAATATTAAACATATGTTGCCACAGGCCGTCAGCTAATTATAGTCTGAGAGGACAAAGCTTACGGTCTGTACCACTGTGTTAGATGGAAGCTGCAGTCCTCCATAAACTGGTTCTCTCTTTAGTAGGTGTATGAAGGACGAAGGAGCTTTGGAGGAAGAAGCTGTACACCGGTAGTCTGAGGGAGAGTCAAATACAGTCTTTCATGCAGAAGAATTTCTAAAAACTAAGACATGAGTAAACATGTTTCTTAGCAGGGATCCTGACAGTTGTAGGAAACCAAGAGAAAACAAAGGGATGACCTGGAGGACTTGTTTTTCCCCTTTTTATCATTTTACCACTTGTTTTTTATTTAGAAAAAAAAAAGTAACACAGATTTGGCTTTCAATCTAAAGACTGATGGTATCGTTCTTAATCCAGCCTGTAACATTTTCTAATGAATAGTTATAAAATGCTGGTGCATGTGTGAGGTGGATTTGGTTCATTGGATGAAATGATATTTCTTGAGTTTAACCAGTCAGTCTTATTACCTCAGAAAACCCTTGTACCTTCACCTGTCCATACTGTATGTGCACCATGGGATGCGGCTATACCTTTTAAATCTCTGCCTTTCAATAAACAACATTCAATAAAAAGGTTCAGAATCCTGATGTTCCACTTCTTGTGGTTAATACTAATAAACCTAATTTCTAATTGTGGAAAATATCCTTTATGGACATAAGGACATATTAATGAATGACTTTCTGTAGTCACATAACAATGTATCAATGAAGGTGTCCCCATTACATATAACTGCAGGAAGTATAGTATACATTAATAGACATCCAGAATGTAAATAATAAAGTACATTTTACTGAGCATATGTATCCCTTATTTATCAAATTAAAAAAAAGACAATTGTTTTTATAGCAGGTGCACTGGAATTTTATTGAACAGAAATTATGTACAGTAGGTAAAATATTGTTTCAAATTATAGGGGGAAATAGTGTGCAAGGAAGAAAATAAATCTAATTTGATGCATGTGAGGTCTCGCACACGAGTTCCATATTCTTGGCCCAGCTTTGTTTAAAGAGTAATAAATCAGTGGCAAACTATTACAATTAAATATTTCTTAATAAAAAAATGCAACTAAGTGACACAAATATAGAACATTAAACAAAAAAAACATATACCAATTACATTATATACAAACCAGGGTATCTTGGAAGCCCATTATCTACAGACTCAGAAAACCAAGAATATTAGGCCTTTAACATGGAATACTATGCAATATCTTTACACGTTAACAACAGTTATATTGTACCTTTTATCCTAAATAAAACACTGCAACCCAGTACTAAATCTTCTTTCATATAGCATAGATGCCCAAAATCTAATGGGATTCTGTTCTAATGATACAGCAACAGATTAGGAGAGAACATTTAGCATTTCACATCAATGGAAATGAGACTTTCCTTAAATGAAAGGACAATAAACTCTATAAACAAGGTTTTAATTATTTACTTATTTAGAATCTGTGAATGTGGTCTCCAATAAGGTCATCTCATCTGGCATGAACTTAGAGCAAGAGACAAGTGGTGGTCTTTCTTCCATCTGTCTCTCTCTGTGTGTCTTCCTTCCTTGCCTTCCTTGTCTCTTTTTCAGTTCCTCTCTGTGTGTTTCTTATGCTGTGTTTTGGGACTGATGAAGAATGATTTACTGAATTGCTTCTAATGATTTAACAAGAAGTTAATTAACTTGAGTAAACCAGAAAAAATCCCTTTTGATCCCCTCTGCTTACCTGTCTGTAAACTCAGCTGTATCTGGGTAAATGTGTTAAATTGTATGACCTCTTAGTTCTTACAACTAGACATTTTTTCCAGAAAATCTTACTATAAATATGTCTATTGTACACTTAGTAGTTAACAGCATGTCTTTGTCTAGGTTTGATATAATCTCACCTGTATAATTTCAACTTTTAATAATGTCACTCAGGTGAATCACAGACAGTGTTACAGTACTGTAAATGTCAATCACTTTAATCACTTTATTTTTCTAGAACCATCCATGGATAAAGTGATATGTTAAAAAGCTCGTTGTACAGTATATTTGTTTTTGTCATTTGTTTCAGACATTGTTAATACGTATATTTAATATACTTGAACAAAAATAGATGTACATTTAAAATGTGTTTCATTGTATTTTCACAAGTATAACAGTATACATTTATATGTATTTCACTTTTCCAATGAGGAGTAAAATGTGCTTCCTCACAAAATGATACTTTATATTGCTGCACCACATGGGATAACCTTTAAATGTATGCATTATATGCATTGTGCAATATGACTTGTATTACATACAAAGGTTGTTCTCTTTCTTTATTTTCACAAAGTAAATATCGTATGGTTGTCAACAAAGCTTTGTTATTCAAAGTCTCTTTAATTGGCTATTAAGGGCTTTGACAGATACACAGTATTGTATTACCCGTCAAATGAAATATCAATCAGTCAGTCAGTTGTTTTTGTTATGCTTACTAATCCTTTACCTTCAGTCCAGGCAGTTTTGTTCCCTCAGTTACTTCCAGATCGAGTATTGAAATCTTCTGTGTTGGACGTGTAAGGAAGATTATAAAATGTTTCACCACTAATACTCATACTAGATACAATATATCTGGGCTTTATTTATATGTTTTTATCATCCTCTTCAGTTCATGTAAATCCACTTTTAATATGTTTTCTTTTCTTTTTTTTTTGAAAGTATTTTTGGTGCTGTCCGAACTGGAGGATACATGGTATATATTCTGATGGCCAAAGGGCTAAAACAGTCTGTGTGTGATCAGAGTTTCTACAATGGACCAGTCAGCAAATTTTGGGCTTATGCTTTTGTCCTCAGTAAAGCACCTGAACTTGGTAAGTAAACATTCATTTGTTTGAGTTGTCATGTAATCATAATGCTGTCAAACCATAAGTTTGAATTTCATAGGTCACAATAGACATGAAGTGAACATCCTGTGAGACTTTTCACATATGAGCTTTGATGCACATATTTAGTTATATAAACACTTTACTGTTTTCTTTTTTGTTTTAATGTTACTGCATACATTTCTACCTTTTAGGGATGTTAGAACAAGTGCAATATGGTTTTCTCATTCAATATTTTACTTTAAAAGAGGAAGTGATTTTGTTCCAGAGCATATCTAGATATTTAGTGACCAATGGGTTCACCAAAGCTGTGCTATGGGTTAAATTGGGCAGTAGTGATGTGCTCCTATCCATTCAGATAGGAAGGACTCTAAAAGAATGCTAAATAAAACAAATGATTTTAGCCGATTAGATCTAGAGATCAATCTAGAAAATGGAAAGTCAAGAGCAATTGTATTAATCATATATTTTATTTATTTGTACATAATATACATTATTAAATAATTCATTAATAATATAATAATGTATTATTAATATACTACCTATACCCAGTCTGGAGCAAACTCAGCTGAATTGAAACATTTTACCATATCAATCAGGTCAGATGTTATCTTTTTAGATGTACTTAAGGGATGGTAGGACATTATGCTCTTGCTCATATCAAAACAGGTTTGTGTCAACCAACTGGAAAATTGAAAATACTGTTCACGCTCAAGAAGAAGGACCTGAATTAAGAATCAAGTAGCAGCAGCCTAAATCTTAGTAAAAAACTTAATTTTTGTACTGATATTTACTGTACATGTAAAATTCTAAAGGAAATATGTAAACTCCAATTGAAAATTATGTAAACCAGACTGGTTTCTATGGGTTTTCTTTTTCCGTTTATGGTATGTTTGAGAGAAAAGCTTAAGAGATACTTTTCTGAAGCAAAAGACTAAGAACATCTTGGTAAATTTAATTTATGTGTGTAAGTTTGAAAGGTAAGAAGGAAATCCATTCCTAATGTGATACAGAAATACCAATATCACATGGAGGTGTTCATTACTGTATATAATGCTGGTTGTTTATATAATGGCATAATGCTAGTTAAAATTAAATCAGTCAGTAAAAGTACCTTAGTCTATAACAGTGGTTCCCAAATGACACTGTGGCCAGAGCCAGTTCTTAATGAAGTAAAAATGTAAAAATGGTGTTCCTGCACCATAGTACCTTTATTTCCAAGTAGTGCAGGAATTGGATGTTTTTGTTATAGAATTCAAAAAGTCTTAATCATGTCTGTTAGTAGTCTGAAAACAAAAACGTTACAAACAAGAGAAGGCCATTCTGCCCATCTAGTGTGTTTGGTACAGTAGAGATTAATTGATTGAAGGGTCTCTTTCAGACATTTGAAAAAAACAATTGTATCATCCCTAACAACATGGCTGAGTAGTTTGTTCCATACTCCCACAATCTATTGAGTAAAAAAGAGTATCCTTTTCTCAGTTTTAAATGCACTTTCACATTTCCACGTGTACCAGTTGATTTGTTTCTATTTTAATTCTGAAGAAATCTGCTGTGACTTTATCTATGCCTTTGGGGACTTTGAATACTTGTATCAGGCCCCCTCACTTTCTTCTCCATTCCAGATTAAAAAAAGTTCAGTTCCTTTATCCTATCACTGTAGTACTTTCCCCTAAGGCCCAGAATATATCTGTTTGCTATTTTCTGGATGGATTCCAGAGCAGCAATAACTTTTCTATAATATAGTGACCAGAATTGTACACAAAATTCTAAATGAAGCCTTACTACTGCATTATACAATTTTAACATGACTTTAAATTATATGCTTTTAACTCTAAATCTTAGCCTGTTTGTCTTTGTAATAACAGCACTACAATTTTTAGAAAATGTAAATGACGTATCAATATAAACACCTAAACACCATAAATACCTTTTTCATTAGTGGCCATTTCTAGCTCAGTGTTTTCCATTTTGGATTTATAATTTGTTTTTACTATCTATATGCAACACCCTGCACTTGTCTACATTCAACGTTATGTTCCAGTTGCTTGCCCTGTGATTAATTTTATCTAAATCATTTTGAATTTCATTATTATTTCTCCAGTGTTTGCTCATCCTAATTTGTTAACATCTGGAAACTTGACCAGATTAATAACTATTCCAGAGACTAGATCTTTGATATAAATTAAGAATAACAAAGGCCCTACTACAGATCCCTGCAGCACTACATTTTGAGTGTTCACCCCTTATATGTACCCTGAATTTCTACCACCTACAATTTGAGAATAATTTTTATTGAGAACTTTATTAAAAAGCCTTCTTAAATTCTAAATACAGTACAGTATATGATATGTTGTTGCTTGTTCAAGGAACTGTAACATGTTGGTTAGGCAAAACCTAAGTTTTTTTAGCAAAATAGCAGACATTTGTAAAATAACCGTGCTGAATGAAAAAAGTCTACAATTACAATCAGTATTCTTTAATAAAAACTAATCTAAAGTGAATTAAACCTTTTGTAATCTAAAGAAATGTATATTATATACAATATATGTATACTACATATGGTATATGAATTAATTTTTGTCTTGGTTGCATTTAACTCTGGAAGTGAAAATATTTACTATTGGCAATTGTTTTGACATTAAAACTCAGAAAAAAAAACAGGATGGGGTGACAGCTGTGGAAAACAGGTTAGTGCAGTGAGAGTGGAAGTTGTAGTATGTATGGACTGGTAGAAGACAAAGGCAGAGAGAAAGCTAGAGGATTAAGAAACAGTGTGCGGTGAAACAAGACTCTGGATTGATGAAGTCAGAAGAAAGCTCTGGAATCAGTGTGTCATCACTCTAACTAATGGCTGTGTATCTACAGTAATCCTTACAGGGAATCAGGGAAATCAGCAACACTTGTAGAGAGTTGATTTCCCAACTACATAACCAAGTAAGATCAGACAAAGGGGTCTGCAGCATTAGGCTGGAGACTGTACAGTAGATGCTACATGATTGCTACTGGGTGAAATGAACTTTAGAAGAATAGTGATTTTGTAGGGTAGCTGGAGTTGAAGGTTACTGTGTCATATTCTCAGAGAAAAACTGCCCACTTTTTATATTTTCGACCTCTGGCCAAACATTATCCACTAAGATACCCTTCACCTAGATACAGGGTTATAAAATACTTCAGAACTAAGGCGAGAAACGGGTGAAAGATTTGAATGATCACAAGGAAGGGTAGGGAAGCACCAGATTGATCTTGCCTGAGTTAGTTGCATAGCTACAAGTATACAGTTTTATATGCAGGTCCATCAAGTCACGCTACCCCAGAGAAGGATGTGTTACCAGTGATCTGAAACTTTTGAAACCTGCTGAACTGGAAGCCAAAAGAGCAGAGTTTTTACAAGGGGACAGCAGCTGAAGAGCAATGCTAATGTAGACCAGCTGCACATTATATATTAATTATACATTTTTTTGGAAAGCAAAAGGTTTATTAATGATTCTGGCAACTATAAAATAAGACATCATTAAGTGTATTATAATCAATATTACAGTTTTTTTTTATTTTGCTGCAATTCAAGAAATACATTTTTTTCTTTTTTAGAACTCGTATTGTAGGGAGTAGTTTGTAAAAGCTGCAAAAATAGCTGGTTCTCTTTTTGATAAAAGTTGGGAACTGCTGGTTTGTGCCTAATATGGGATTTCAAACTGATGCACCACGACGTATTGTCACAGAAAATGTAGAGATTCAGTCTTCCAGATGAAAGATATAATATCTGATGTTCCTTATACTGTACACTATGCCTTGTTAGCACATCCACTGGATTTTAGCTCAGGCGAGCTAAAATGAGTTTAAGTTTGAAATAAAATAGCCAAAAAAATGAACATGTAGGAATTGTACATATCTCCTTTTAAAACATTTGAAAGACAGTATGGACATCAGCATCAAATCTAGTTAAACAGTTTGGCATCTTAAATCTCACAGCATTATTGTATTTGCTTAATACCTGCTTTAATACAGAGAATGTACTGTATGTACAGGTTTTCATTCCATCTCAGCACTTAATGAGCTAAAATACCTGGTTACTAGCTTAACTGAACCACTTTAACAGCTTTTGTCCAGCACTTTATGTGCTGTGGCTTAACAAATTCTTAACAAAAACCTTCAGACATACTGTATCTGCCCTGCCAGACAAGGACTCAACATCCTTGCATTAAATATCAAACATCTTTACACCTGCAAAACATGGATTTCCTGGTAAAAGTTTCTTGCCGAGACCTTTTTATAAGACCTGTAAAATCAGCATAAGAGCTTATATTCATTGTAAAAGTATCTTCTCCTTTCTAATGTATTCAAACTATCTGCTTATAATTGTAGTTAGAAAACATACAACACACCAAGCTAGGTATGGCAGAGAAGACTTGAGCATTAGCTTAAGACATTCAAGATTTGCAAATTTGTCATTGGGTAAACAATTGCATGGTATTACGTGTATTAAATGCAGATACCCAAGATTTGTACGAAATTTAATTTAAAAGGGGCAGTACAGTGGCACAATGGTTAGCATTACTGCCTTGCAGGACTGGTGCTCTTGGTTCACTTCCTGTTCCTGGGGTGCTATCTGTGTGGAGTTTGTATGTTCTCTGAATTTGCAAGTGGGTTCCCTGTGAGTGCTCTGGTTTCTTCCCACAGAAGTTAATTGGCTTCTGGGAAAATTAACCCTGATGTGAGTTTGTGTCTGTGTGTGTGCTGCAATGCAGTGAAATCCCATCCAGGCAGTGTCCTCCCATGTGCCCATTGCTTGCTAGGATAAGCTCTAGCTTACCCTAAATTTTATATTGGATGAAGCAGTAATTTAATAAATTAGGAAAAACAGTACTTTCCTAATGGGAACTGATGGAAATGATTTAGGAGTTTGTGTACAATTATCAATTTGTAAAGCAGTGCAGTGATGTGATTAAGGTAATACCTGCAAATAAAACTACTCATAATCACGTAAACTGTTTGCAGATGTACTGATACTATTGATACTCCACCTACAGTATGTAAAAAATGTGAAAGTTACAATGACACACAGGATATAACTCTTTCACAAAAAACATATTAGAATATCCTATCGTTTTCATTAAATAGATTTTACCTGATCAAATGTGACCTAAAGACAGCAGAAGATCAAATTAAAGATAATTGCAAAAATGTAACTCACTGCATAGTCCTTCTCCTCAAGTGTACACTGAGCTACAGTACATTGTTTTACATTCCATTTGCTGATAAAGAGAAAAGGTTCTGACATTCTGAAAACAAATTCATGTGTATGTTAAGAGCACTAGTTGCTAACAGTTGGCAACAGTTATCTTTTTGGATAGGCTGATTTGGATACAGCCGTGTGCTAATAATGAGGGAGATGTTAATGATAACTATTTCTAAGCACATGAAGTGATGCCAGTTGTTTATTATTGGACATGCGCTGTTCCATATGCAACTGTTTTGCTTACACATGCAAATACATACAGTACAAAACCACTTGCATATTTTTGCCATGATCTCTCATCACCAATTAACCCTTATATGGTTCCCTACATGCTTCAGTCAAACCAAACTCCTGTTACGACAACTGCCCTGTTATAGGCCCTTAAACCAGCTTTCAATAATTTGACTTTTCTCCCTATGTCTACATAGGCACCTCTCCTATATTCAGACTTGTCTTCAGCATCACATTTAGAAGGTACTGATTTCATAGAGATACATTGTATCTTCAGATGAATGTTTAATTTTTAGGGTTGTTTTATAAGGTACAGTAGAGATAAAGCTATTAACACACAGAATGCTCTTTCAGAATATAGTTTTGCAACATTTACGATCTGTAAGTACAATCAAGCAGGTTATTGTATCTGCAAAAACAGTACAACTGCACTGCCTTGCAAAAGTATTTAGTATTCAAATTCTTCCACCTTTGCTTACTTAAAGGTTGAAGTCATGACACGTTGAAGTTCAATTCATACTTGTTATATATACAACCTTCTCCATACATTGAAAGCCAAAAAAGCAAAAAGTAAATACTGTAGCTACTATGAAAGAAAAATGGAAAAGCCATGATTGCAGAATTCAAATCCTTTTCTGTGGCATACCAAATTACTGGAGAGACACACAATTACTTTAAGGAGCCACACAAGTACAACAATGGCTTTTGTCTGTATTAGAAGTTTCACATTATTTCAGAATAAATAACCTAGTGTATCTGTTTAAGGTCCCAGTCTAGGCCTTAAACTACTCACTACTATTCACTACTAAGTCTGGTAGTGAATTTTCAGCAAAGTTTCAACTATGAAGACTAAGGATCTATCAAAACAGCTCAGGGGTAAAGTTGTATAAAGGTACTGAGTAGTAGAGGAGCTTAAAAGCATTTCAAGATCCATGAATATCTCTTTGAGCCAATGGTGACTTTGAAAGAGTTACAATGTTAGGTGGCAAGGTGGGAGACAATGTTCATGTGTCAATAATGTCGCTGTTAGTCCACAAAGTTGGCTTGTATGGCAAAGTGGAAAATCCATTTAAAATCTCACATGTAGCTTCCAAGAATAGATTTAAACAATATTGGGGCAAAATGGGTTTTGTCATCAGGTAAGATTTTATCTAAATACAAAGTGTTGCATGTGGTGAAAACCTAACATATTGTATCATTCAGTCAACACCATCCCTCCTGTCAATGTAACGAACAGTTCTTTCCGGACCCTATGCGGACGACACAATCCGTGTCGTGAGTGAGGAAACACTAGGGAAACGTCATGCAGGAATATGGGGCAGAAGACAGGGGGGCATGTCCAAGGTGCGCTGGTGCACGGGGGAGGTTTGGCCGAGGCGAACAATCCGAGAGAGTAGTCCTTTGGGAATATCCAAAACACAAGGGTAAGTCCAAAACCAGAAGATCCATCAGAACAAGAATTAAAAACCACGAAGGCCGGGTCGGAACCGGCGGACGGGGAACAGGAACGGGAACAGAGGTTAAAACCTTAACGGGACCGGGCGCTTCCAGGTCCCGTTCTCGCACGATATGGAAATCAGATGCAGAGCCCGGATGAGCGTCAGCGCCTGGCTTTTAAGGTGGGCTGGGAATAGGGAGCAGGTTTATAGAATAAAGTCTTAAGTGAAAGGGCTGGAGCACCCTTAAGGAGGGGGAACTATAATCGTGACAGTCAACTATAGTGGTGGCAGCATTATAATGTGTTCTTCTCATCAGATAGGATTGTGAAGCTTGTTAAGAGAGAGGAGAACAGAGATGAATGTTACAGGAAATCTTAAAGGGAAACCTTCCTCAGACCTTAAACCCAGAACAAATTGCACCAGGTCAGTGTGCAAAGCTGGTAAAGCATTTAGCGTTTGAATACAATAGTAAATTAAAAAATGTAGTGCAAGATTCAAAACACCTCAAAACTATTTACACCTACAGTATATACGTGGAGATACCAAAATAACTCTGACTGAAACATAGGTGGAGTTAAATCAATGTGATACCATTTTAATAAAATTACTGAATTACATACAGTACCTAGTTAGTTTTATTCTTACAGCATGCTAAACAACTCATTTATTCATTTTATCATTCATTTAATCTTTTGGTATAAATCCTACTGTAAATACTAAGATATATTGCTTCTAAATCAAAATCCATCCACAAATAAAAAATATATAACTACAGGTACTGTATATAAACAATCATTGCAGCTAAATAACACATACTGTACAAATTGACATCCGATGAAAATATCATATACACTAGAATTTTTTGCCAGATTCACAACTTTCTAACACATGCTGCAAAATCATTCTATGACAATCAATAATAACAATCATATGCACAGTACACAGAAATGTGTGTAGTTTAGCACTAAAAGCCTAAATGTAACTTGTTACTATAATATAAAGATATAATTATTTTGTACACAGAAGGCTTATATACAGATTTACAATGGTTACAAGTTTACGCATGTGAAAATAGTTATATTTGTATAGAACAGCCTAGATAGCTCTTTAGACTCAGCAAGTTGGGCAGCACTGTGGTAGGTTGGTTAGACCTTTGGTCTGTTGTTTTAAATCCCAGATAGCAACATGGCTTCTTTATACTTGACAAAGATACCTCATCCAAATTGTTTTAAGAAAAGTCATCTGCATGCATAGTTACAAATTATATTGTCAAAAAACAAGCAATTAATTGAATCCTCTGTAAATTACTCCGGATGAAAGATCAATTGAGCAAATTAATGTTGTATAATAAAACATTGTGTGCAGTTATACAAAGTACTTAAACCAAATAGTACACAACTAGCCAGGAATACGCAAAATAGGTATTTCCCTAAACCTTTGTATTCCTGGTGTCAAAATGTCTAATGAGTGATGCGGCCTGGGTGGTCTATGATTTTAATTTAAGGGATTACTGACATCTAACAAAATTAAATTAAGTCTATGGTAATTTAAACAGATTCCATATATTTTCCTTACCTTTTCTCTTCTTAATTTTATTTTTTTCAATCCTTATGCCTTTGTTTTCTTTCCGTTGCCAAACAGCACTGAAGCCTGCTCATTTTAGACCACAGACATTTTCAGGTTTTGCTATCAAAAACTGCACATACTGTATATTTAATATATCTTCATAAACAGTAACGAAACAAAAACGCACCTGAACCCAAATTAAAATAGACATTTTAAGAATGATGAAGTAACGCCAGCCAATTGATCCATACTTCATAACTCAAGGTTCACTGAATGTATTGTATTTTCATTTTACACTTGCTTTGCTTCATTGTATTTGCTCATACCCTAGCCATCACAGTTTCTTATTCTGGCAGCTGAGCCTCTAAGATAATATAATTGCAATTCCAAATCACAGTACTTTATTTGAAGTGCTATGGCCAATAATGATTTTGTAAGTGTCCTGTAAGAATAACAATTCCGTGCCTGTGACATTTGAGCTGTCCCACAGGACACTGATCATTGTTTTCTGATACTACAATGCTTTATCTCTTGGCAGATAGTATCCCATTTTATTCTTAACATTCCAATCAGGTCACCATTATGTTGAGATAGAATACTTGAAGTGGGCACACAGACTCATTTTTGAAAAGCAAGACATTGCTGACATTTACAGTGCCTTGCGAAAGTATTCGGCCCCCTTGAACTTTTCAACCTTTTGCCACATTTCAGGCTTCAAACATAAAGATATAAATTTTTTATTTTATGTGAAGAATCACCAACAAGTGGGACACAATTGTGAAGTGGAACGAAATCTATTGGATTTTTGAAACTTTTTTAACTAATAAAAAAATGAAAAGTGGGGCGTGCAAAATTATTCGGCCCCTTTACTTTCAGTGCAGCAAACTCACTCCAGAAGTTCAGCGAGGATCTCTGAATGATCCAATGTTGTCCTAAATGACTGATGGTGATAAATAGAATCCACCTGTGTGTAATCAAGTCTCTGTATAAATGCACCTGCTCTGTGATAGTCTCAAGGTTCTGTTGAAAGCGCAGAGAGCATCATGAAGACCAAGGAACACACCAGGCAGGTCCGTAATACTGTTGTGGAGAAGTTTAAAGCCGGATTTGGATACAAAAAGATTTCCCAAGCTTCAAACATCCCAAGGAGCACTGTGCAAGCGATCATCTTGAAATGGAAGGAGTATCAGACCACTGCAAATCTACCAAGACCTGGCCGTCCCTCTAAACTTTCAGCTCAGACAAGGAGAAGACTGATCAGAGATGCAGCCAAGAGGCCCATGATCACTCTGGATGAACTGCAGAGAACTACAGCTGAGGTGGGAGAGTCTGTCCATAGGACAACAATCAGTCTTACACTGCACAAATCTGGCCTTTATGGAAGAGTGGCAAGAAGAAAGCCATTTCTCAAAGATATCCATAAAAAGTCTCGTCTAAAGTTTGCCACAAGCCACCTGGGAGACACCCCAAACATGTGGAAGAAGGTGCTCTGGTCAGATGAAACCAAAATCGAACTTTTTGGCCACAATGCAAAACGATATGTTTGGCGTAAAAGCAACACAGCTCATCACCCTCAATACACCATCCCCACTGTCAAACATGGTGGTGGCAGCATCATGGTTTGGGCCTGCTTTTCTTCAGCAGGGACAGGGAAGATGGTTAAAATTGAGGGGAAGATGGATGCAGCCAAATACAGGACCATTCTGGATGAAAACCTGTTGGAGTCTGCAAAAGACCTGAAACTGGGACGGAGATTTATCTTCCAACAAGACAATGATCCCAAACATACAGCAAAATCTACAAAGGAATGGTTCACAAATAAACGTATCCAGGTGTTTGAATGGCCAAGTCAAAGTCCAGACCTGAATCCAATCGAGAATCTGTGGAAAGAGCTGAAAACTGCTGTTCACAAACGCTCTCCATCCAACCTCACTGACCTCGAGCTGTTTTGCAAGGAAGAATGGGCAAGAATTTCAGTCTCTCGATGTGCAAAACTGATAGAGACATACCCCAAGCGACTTGCAGCTGTAATCGCAGCAAAAGGTGGCTCTACAAAGTATTAACGCAAGGGGGCCGAATAATTTTGCACGCCCCACTTTTCATTTTTTTATTAGTTAAAAAAGTTTCAAAAATCCAATAGATTTCGTTCCACTTCACAATTGTGTCCCACTTGTTGGTGATTCTTCACATAAAATAAAAAATTTATATCTTTATGTTTGAAGCCTGAAATGTGGCAAAAGGTTGAAAAGTTCAAGGGGGCCGAATACTTTCGCAAGGCACTGTAAGCAGAATTAGGGAATCTGAAGTTAAATGCACACAGGGTATGTTGTAAATGGGTATTACCATGCTCTTTACCAGAAGAGTATTAATTAATTATTAAACATTGGCTATTGTGCTATTTATATGATGTTTGCCCACAAGAATCAGCACATTGTGTTATATTTTCAGCACTGTTGAGACATTCTCTTAGAAAATTGTGTTGGACTGGAGATCATGTAAAACTGGCATTAAAAAGGGCTGCCCTGCATGTGATTTATAGCTGCTTTTGTTAGGTTCTTTTCATCCTAATTTTGTTTCATCCTTACTTCCTTACTATCTTGAGGTTCTGTCAGATGTACATTAACTTTGTACTTAGTTCGGTAAGAGGATGTATTCGAGGATGTATTCGAGGAGCTAGGGAGCTGCTGAAAGAGTGAAGATGAGATAGAAGGAAGGGTGCAAGAAATATGTGCAAAGGGAAGCTCAGGAGGCAAGATTTTATACTTAGGAAAGTTGATGTAGATGAGATTAGGATCTGATCTTCCTCCGAAATTTCTCTTGAAACACCCCTTTGATCAAAAAGTTCCGATTTGCCTTCTCTGACCATAAAAACTTTTGACACGTGTGCAGTGTCATTTAAATATTGTTGCAAACTCAGTGTAGGATTTGGCTTTCAGGCTAACTTTGTGAAGTTACTGAGATATTGTTGGCTCATGCACATTTTTCCCATCTTAGCCATTGAACTCTCTAACTCTCTAACTTTTTCCTTATTTTTGGAATATTTGCTTGAAATTCACTACGTGAATAAGGAAATGCAAAGAGACATGAAGCTATTTGTACTCTAAAACATTGTGAACCACTAGTTTTGGATACCAACAGAAACCAATTAACTAACTGTTGTCAAGGTAATTTTGTTCGCCTAAACTAATTAAGGTTTACCACAGCAAAGGGTACGAATACTTATGCAATCAAGTTTTTTGCATTTTTCTTCCGTATTAATTACTTGTTTCTTGGGGGGGGGGGGGTCTTATTTAAATGTGTGGAGTATAATTCCTTCTTCAAAGAATTATGACTTTAAAGATTTAAAGCAAGAAAATCTGCAAGGGTCTGAATACTTTTGCAAGTCACTGTAAGTGCTGAATGACAGTGAATATTTTTATCTTTGGGTCGGGTTTTGTCTAATTATATTCAAGTGCTATCTACTCTGTCACAATGCTTAGAGTTCTTTTTTTGTCTGAAATCTGAAAATCTGAATTTGTTCTGATTTATTCTCTTGTATTATATTGTGATCAAATATGTCAACATTGACTTTTAATGATCCTGGATTCAGTTTAAGTACTCAAAATAGTAATCTTCATATCATTTGTAATTCAAATGTTACAGCTGATGCTCTTTTTGAGTATTTTTCTGAAATTTTTCCTTGAGAGAATTTGAGCATATTTGTATACTAATAAGTTAGAACCTAGTGAAAATGCATTTCTACAGTAGATGTCTCAGAGCAATAATCATATGATGTCACACTCTTAAAATTTCAAGTAATGATGGTTAGTTCTACAGGAAAAAAATACTTGATAGTACCAATAAAATACCTTTATTTCTATAAAATGCACAGAGTGATGAAATGTCACATACACCATATGAGAGAGTAACTGAGCTGTACCAGCAGAAACAGTTGTGATATGGAAACTATCACTAATAATCAAGCAGTAAATACCAGATTTAGGCAACAGTACAGAATATCCCAAATCAGCAATACTTTTCATAGCAAAGTATGTTAAAAGAAAACATTAGTGCATTTTTCTTCATGTACTGTATGAGCACCGAGTTTTGTTAATAGCAAAAATTGTTTGAATATGTACTGTATAACACTTTTTACCACAAAGTTCTTCACATATAGGAGGGGACCTACTGTAATCACTGAAGATGACCAGCCTCCTAGTTAACATAAGGCATCCAATATGTACCAGCAAGACAAAATAGATCAGTTGGGGAAGGGAGAATTTGCTTCAGCAGTTGAATTTAGTGTTTGTGTCTAGTGATAAAACAAAGTCTGCAAGTAAAACTTCTGTTTTGTGTCAATTATGCTGCAGTTACACAGTCAAGGGATAAAGCTCACAGGTTCAAACACTTTTATTAAGTGTATATTTATTATCAGTGTATCTACAGTATAGTAAGGAAAATCCTTTGGAATAGCTACTTTTCAGATTATAGAACACTAAGTATTTTTTCAGGATGAATGTATTTTTTAATGAGAGATTTTTATGTAAAAATATTTGATTTGCATATTTACTGATTTATTTTAAGATCTGCATTATGTGATAGAGGTTTAATGTCTCTCGGTTGCATGTTTTTGTTGTTTTATCTTCAACAATGCTGACATTGTCTTTCCTGCAGGGGACACAATCTTCATCATCCTGAGGAAACAGAAGCTCATCTTCCTCCACTGGTACCACCACATCACTGTACTCCTCTACTCCTGGTACTCTTACAAGGACATGGTGGCTGGAGGAGGCTGGTTCATGACCATGAACTACTTGGTGCATGCTGTCATGTACTCTTACTATGCCCTGCGAGCAGCCGGTTTTCGGGTCTCTCGCAAGTTTGCCATGTTCATCACCCTGACGCAGATCACACAGATGGTGGTGGGCTGTGTGGTAAACTACCTGGTCTTTTCTTGGATGCAACAAGGCCAGTGCCCATCCCATGTGCAGAACATTGTCTGGTCCTCACTCATGTACCTCAGCTACTTTGTGCTGTTCTGCCAATTCTTCTTTGAAGCCTACATCCACAAGAGTAAGAAAGACATGAGCAAGTCTGCATGAGGAGGGAGCAAGAACACCTCCAGCAGTAGCTCAGGGTACGGTACCAATGATGGCAACAAGAGAAGAAGGCTTTTTTTGTTAGCAGTGGCTCTTGTAGCAATTGGTCCAGCGAGCTGTATCTGGCGCAGTTTATGTTTCCTCATGTGCCAACAGCAAGTTTGTCAACACCCAGTGTGTGAGCCTTTTCCCAAAGGAGGTCAGAGACTCGCTGTGTCAGTATAAAAACAGAACAAAAAAAGAAGATTAACTGCCACACCCAATATTCAGGCTCTGCATTAAATTATTTTATGCCAACAACAGAAAATGACAGGTGATATAGTTACTAGCACTTGATGGAAGCTGATGTTTTTTTTTTATTTAATGGTTCCATTAAGATTACATACTTTATTTCAAGTTGCGATTTTGATGTTAAGATATCTAATATTGCACCAAAAACAAAAGTAAAAATCTAAATGATTATACAGTACCAAGATAGTTTTTTTTATGATTATACTCTCTCCAAAATGGGACAATTGAGTTCTAAGCTTTAAATGAATAACAATTGTATTCAAAGCACATTATGGGGTTATTTCAGTTTCAACATACCAACAATGAATTAAATTAATGTTCTAAAGTATATTTTAGACGTTTGAGCTGAAGTTTTAGTTCCATCATTCTAACTTGGTAGTATGTTATAATGCCTGCTTCTGAAATTTGTTTGGTAAATTTTACCATCATTATTTTGTTGCCCACCCAGGTATGAAGTGCACTGAACCAGATATAAATTAATATGAATTGAGGAGTGTAAAATAATTACAGTGTATTTGTGTTCGTGTATTGCAGATTCAGCGCTACAGTATGTGAGAAGCATGAAAGAAACTGATAAACCAGCCAAGAGAAGAAAGGAAATTTTAGATTACACTCATGATTTTACTGTTAATTATTAGAACACCCTAATAACACACAGATAAATCAATGTATCATCTTCGCCAGTCAAGTCATTTTAGGTTCTATAAAAATATGAAAATAAATAGCTATCATTTCACATGAATCTAGTCTACAGTATGTATTCATCCTAGAGCAAATTAGTCTATCTAGTACACATCATGAGATAGTTGAGGTGATTTTAACTTGTTCATTGCATTTTTCTAGTCTCATTCTTAATATTGTTGTACAGTTTGTTAAAGAAGCCTTTTAATATAAGGTTGATTGTATAAGCAACCTTGATAAATGCTGACTCTGCTCAGCATTTTCAAATACTTTTTATCTCTCGACTGATTTTCTATACAACAGTGTCCCAGTACAATTATAAAATATGCCTTCTGACTTCTAATATTTTTAAAAAGTATTCAAATAGCATTAAATGTATGCTTACCAGTGCTCAGCTGTTTATAAAACTCCAGTATTGTATGATAATTCATATATTTAGTTCTCAGGAATTGAGAATTCATTGAGAATCTGCTCACTGCTACTGAATAGCTCTTCGCTTATCTACTAGCCCTGGTCTCACATAGGAAGTCTGACAGTTCATAAAGTGGTTCCAAAATTGAAACCAGACATTTTACCCAGAGATCAGCTCAGAGACTAATTCTTTGACCTTTCTTCATTGCTTCAATTGTGTGCGGTTGACTTTGGATGTCTAGTGTTCTTTGTTTTCAACCAATGTAAAAATCAACTGAGACAAACATAAAATATTGCAGGCATCTTAATATTATTGTAAGTGACTGCAAACCTTTGATTTAGGTGTGCCATTGTTACATTATAAAATGTAAATCTATAATATAGAATTATAAAAATACATTAAAATCAATATCAGACTAGCATTCGAATTTGTCCTGAAAATGTTTGCATTGTTGAAAGGTTTATGGCACCTTATTCCTAAACATAAGTTGTTACTTGTACTATTGTAATGTTTCATGGCACAATAGTTTCAGTTTACTGTATACTGTACATCCAAAGCAGGCCCAATACAGAGAGTTTTTATTAATAAATCAATCAATTTGCATGAGTACTTATTTCTTTTTAATTAGCTCTTCACTTTAACACTTTGGCATCTCTGGTATGTTGAAATTGAACATTAGAATAAAACTCCAATGTTTGTTTTACATATACTTTGTACTTCTGAAACATAGGCTGGTTTTCAGCACAAGTTGCACCAGAAGAAGATACACATCCATTTGCATAAAACGAATTGGACAGTCCTAGAGATGACAAAATGAAAATGAAAAAAGATACATATAGACAAGACTAAAACGCATAGACAGACATCTCTCCTGTCATCTTTAGATTAACTGCTGAAGAACCTGATTAATTTGAACCTGGAGCCAAAAACAAAACAAATCCAAGGGATATCCAGTGAACATTTATAGATACAATAGTAGTCCAAAAATGTTCGTGTTAAAAATATATTTCTAGCAGTTACTCATACTCTGAGGATGAAAGATACTGAAAAATATCGGGTTAAAACATTTCTGAGAGCTGATATACTGTACTGTATATATTTTTTTTTCTTCAAATAGTAGCTACAGTAGAACTGGAGAAGCAGTTAATCTTCACTATTTTCAGTACTGTACTGTGCACTGAACAGATATCCAGTCTCAATATGTCAAACTAGAGAACAGACACTAGTTGTGGTAGCACAAAGAAGTCTTTATCAAAGAACCACAATATTTTAGCACAGTTTGCAACTCTTCAAGTGGGATTTATAAATGTTTGACCTCTCACTCAGACATTCATTTGCCAGACTTGTTTCTTCTATAAATATTCCGCTGGAGTTTATCAAAATATTTTGCTTTAAAAAGAGGACTACTTATGGAAAGATGATAAATGACTGCTTACTGCCCTCAAAGGTTAAATGCTAATTTAAATGAACAAAAATGCTTCTGAAGATATTGTTTGAAGAGCTGCTATTATGCTCCCCTTGTTACTTTACAAACTCATTGGAGAACAGCTTTAAATTTCTTGTGTAAAAAAAAAATCAGGTCCTTTATAGAAGCAGCACTTTATAGTGTTCAGAGTTCAAAGCCATTACCCTTTGTTGGTTTCTTAATAGATTTACATTCCTCTATAAAGCGAAATAAAATAACTGGCATTGTAGAACACTGGGAATTATTTCAAATAAGTCATAGTTTTACAGTTTCTTGTTTTTTTCATATTTATAAATGTATCAGTGTTTCACACATATTCACTGCTACTGCACTGAAAGTTACAGTACTTGATAAATGTGACTACAGACAAAAAATCGTATTTATTATTGCGGTAGTCAAAAATAAAAGGCTTTCTTATATTTTTATGTTTTATCTATTTTTTTAAACTCAAAGTAGCCAATAGTCTAAATAGAGACTACAGTATTTTAAACAGCGGTACTTAGCTTTAAGACTAGCTGCCAAGGATAATGGAGAAAGACTTTGCCCTGGGATTAAATGCATAACTGTGAAGAGAGGGATGTTATTAACATATCATCTACTGATTCCAGGTTAATATTAATTTACTGTAATCATTATTGATCTGTCATTTATTATTTCAGCATTGAATTAGCATATGTTTATATACAGTATAGGTATTGTGCAACATTTTTAATCCACTGCTTTACTGCATTATACTGGAACAGAAGGCAGTGGTTGCAGTTTTGTTGTGCTTTGATATTTTTGTTAATGATGTTCTGTGTTTAAATGTTTCTTTTATTGCTAATAGTTCTCTGTGATATACAACAGCTTCAATCTGGCAGAGCTTTTCTTATCAATACCCAGGTTCGATCTTACTGTTTGATTTTGGGGATTTTGATACAATGCGCCTCATTGTCTTTATCTAATTGATTCTTTTGTTAAGTTAAAGGTCCTTCAGACTCCAGTTATAATGCTGTGGAGTACAACAGGGTCCAGATTTAATATTCCTGGATCCTTCTTAAAAATGCTCCCATACAAATTTGACCACAAATGGAAGAAGATTATAAAGATTACATTTATTTTACAATGATTTTTAAAAAAGAATCACTTAAACTACATTAGGTAAACTGGCATGGACAGTTAGAAGCTTTTATATGCTGAGGCAAAATGCAGATAACATTATATGCTAATACATTTCAGTATTTAAAGAATTCCAGAGATTAGACCCAAGATAAAACGCAAAGAAATAGAGTAGTTATTTGAAGATACTATCATCTACAAATGTAATGACTTAATATAAATGTTAATTTAAAAATTCCATATCGTTGTCTATTGTTCTTTGGGATTCTTTCCAGATAATGTCTACTACTAGGCTTATTCATACAGATGCTTACTGTGCTTTAAACTTTAGTGCATAAGGTAATGACTCATGGAAATACATAATAATAAACCTTTAAGAAGTGTCTTACTGTATTTGAACATATCTATTAAGAACAGAGGGGGTTATGTTCCTGAAAGATATTGTTTACATGTGTGTTGGGTTGTTTGTTCTTTGTCAGTCACCGTATAGACATATGACTAAATAAGAATTTGTTTGTTGTGTGTATAGAAGTAGAAAAACATTACAAGCGTTATATCAGATCATAATTAGGGATCTAAATAAAGCTAACACACAGTAGCAAAGAAATATAACTCTGACTATGAAGTCCTGCTATTTGTTAACCATTTAGCCTGTTTTTATTTATTGTACTTTGTTCTGCATCAATACCTAAACTCCTGTTGTTAATTAAAATGGATTGACTACCCTGAAGTGATATTTGATGGAACAAGTAAGTCTTCCACTTCCTTTGCAGATGTGTCCAGTGATTCATGCTCTTGCATAAAATAAATTAATATTTTCTCTGAATTCCAGCTTTGATTGCTATGACACTTTGTTAGACATTTCTGTTGAAGACACAATGAAACCATGTAGCAGCATTAGAGTAACATCATCTTAGCTTCGATACCATCATTTATAGATGGATGAGCTGAGTTGCAGACATTTGAATCCAGATTACTGGACTGTGAAAAAATCCTTGAAGCTGAAACATCTCAGTGACTGACAGTAAAATAGTGCATTATCCCATATCCAAAGACATGAATCATCACGGAATTGTACATTCATAATACATAAACATCATTCACATGATAAATAAAATAAATTAAATATTGTTTTTATTTGTGGACTGTACATTTTGTAACCATGTAAAATCTGTCTACTGTACTGTATATACACTATAACAATTCTGGAAAAAAGAAAATGTGGGTACATAATGCAAATTTCACTTTATGAATTTACATTTTGGATAATGAAATGTGTTTTATTATTTTATATTGACATATAATATTGACATACAGTAATAGCATTGGTTTTCAGGCATCCCAGTAGATAATAATAAAAAAAACTTTATTTTATATTGTGCCTTTAAATGCAGCTTCTCAAGGCTTTTTACAGAACGAAAACAACAACAATATACTGTACACAAAGATATACACAAAAATACACAAGATATTCAATGAAAATACACAATGAGAGGACAGTAGATGGGGGCACTGAACACGGTAGAAGCAAAGCGGTAAATAACAGAACCAGTTAAGTAAAGGCCCTTCTAAAGAAGAAGGTTTTGAGTCTGGATTGAAAGTGTTTAGGGAAGCTGAATCTCTGATATCCTTAGGGAGAGAGTTCCGTAGCTTTGGGGCATAACAGGAGAAGGCCCTGTCACCTGTGTAGACAGGCCTGGGGCACAGGTAAGAGACCAGAACCAGAAGAGTGAAGGTTGCAAAGTGGGGAGTAGGATGACAGTAGCTCATATAGGCACTGAGGCGCCAAGCTATGCAGAGCCTTATAGGTGAGCATGAGGAATTTGATGTTGAAATGAAACCTGGCAGGAAGCCAGTACAGGGACTCCAGGATAGGAGTAATGTGATCACTTGCATTAGACCTAGTCAGGATTCTGACTGCCAAATTTTGGACATTCTGGAGTTTGTTCATTGTGGATTTAGAAACCCCAGCGAGTCGAGTATTACAGTAGTCAATTTGGGAGAAGACAAATGTGTGGATCAGCATTATTCAGAAAAGTGATAACATTTGACATAGTCTGGTGATATTTCTGAGGTAAAGGAATGATGTTTTGACAATATGTTGCACATCTGGGTCAAATCTCAAGCCCGAATCAAATATCCCCTCCAAGTTTTTTAATTTTGACTGAAGCTCAAGTACAGTACCATCTACAGATAGGGTCACAGCATTAGATGTTGATAGAATGTGTAAACATCACTGTCATTGAATGAGGCAAAACATCTATAGAATATGGTATATCAAAGTATTGATCCAACTCATGTATTCAAGTTCGATGCATGTTTTTTTAGTACTCCTGTGTGTGTACTGTACTTAATGGTTCCAGAACTATAAAATGTCCTCAATTGTTCTTTACAAAGAAATATACTGTGGTACTGGTACATGCTGACCCTTAAACAATATATAAGACTCTGAGCTAGCATATCACCAGATTATAAGTGAGTGTTCAGGCAGTCTGTGACTATTGGCATTCAGAACCTCGCCACACTCCAAGAATGTACTGATAGTCCCCTTATGGAGAAGCCTGCACAGTCCCAAAACCACAGTCCACCACAGAGGTAATAGATATATTATCTTCACATCCTCTTCAACTCCTGCAGATCAACTTTTCGGGTCTTTTTTAATCCACAGGGGAAAATGGGACTGTTGAAATCACGACATGTCTTTAAAAAAAATAATTTCCAACACACCCATGAACACCCTGACGCACTAAACTGGGCTCATCTCTTCAACAAATGGTCAGGCTTCCTTAACAGGAAGATATATGTATCTTGTCATTTGAAGATCTACCAGCACACCATATTTCTCTCAATCCTTTTGGCACCCAGTTACCAAAGAACTGGGTGGAGTGGTGGCTCTGTGGCTAAGGATCTGCAACTGTGGCTGGAAGGTTGCCAGTTCGTATCCTGTGGCTAGAAGAGGAATCCTTCTCTGTTGGGCCCCTGAGCAAGGCCCTTAACCCAACTGCTCCAGGGGTGCTGTATAAATGGCTGACCCTGGGCTCTGACCCCAAGCTTCTCTCTTCTCGTCTGTGTGTCTCATGGAGAGCAGCTGGGGTATGGGAAAAGACAAATTCCTAATGCAAGAAATTGTATATGGCTTTATAATTGTATATGGCCATACTTTATATGGCTAGTAAAGTGATCTTATCAATTGGATCAATCAAATTTGTCATTCTTCCTCTCAGAGGCATTCCAGTCACACAAGACACTAATCAGGCAATCAAGCCAGGTGTGGACAGTTTTCACTCACAGGAGAGACCCTGGCTAAAGTCTTGGCTTGCACCATCACATTACCACACCACAAGCATCATCCTTGAGGGAAATGAGTGAAAAATGGACATGCTGGCTAGACATACCATCCACGTACAAACCTTCACACTCTGACAACATGTAAAGATGCTGTCCCCAACCAAGGGGGGAGGGGGACAATCCCATGAAGAAAAACAAAAATGGCCCCAGTATCAGTCTGGAGGCAGGGCACCACCCAAAACATTGAGTAGAAAAATTGAAAACATGGAAAGAATAGTAATTTTGGTGAGTAAATAATTCTCCACAAACAAGAAAGAAACATTTTGGATATAACCTCTTCTGGAAAAAAAAAGTATTGTAACGCAACGGGGGCTCAGGCGGGCGCCCTTGCCGCATCTGGTCGGCCCCATCCCGACTGGAGGCTCGAACCCGGGACTTCCGCGTCTCTCTGCAGCGACCTAGCCCCGTGAGCTAAAGAGAGATCTCTCTACAGCCCGGTAGCTGTAGTCCTGCTATCACAGGGAAGGGCGGTGACGTCACCTGCTTTGGTACGCCGGCTCTTACACACAGTGCTTGTCGGCCGTAAGCGTTACAGTATTCACAAAAAGGGAAAAGGAGATGGCAGAAAGCTTGCCACAGTGGCAAACCACATTCATAAAAATGTAATCTTCTCTGAGTTATTTCACTCCATCTGGTGGTGAGTATAAACTCATTTACCACCTCTCTCTCCTTCTCCCAGCTGACTGTCAGTTAAAAGTAAAGTGGAACATTCTATTGTGTTCTTACAAAAGGGGCTGAAGACCTTCAGAGTCTAACAGTTATGTCTCCTTACGGCTATGAAAAAACTACACAGCACCTACAGTATATTCTATAGTTTGCAAAGGAACAAGTAATAGGTTTATTCCATGCTGAAAAAAAGAAGAAAGAGAACACAACGTTTCGGCCGTGGAGCCTTCTTCAGGTGTGAGAGAGACAGGGCAGTAGGCAAAGGTAAAGTAGCAGGAGAACAAAGGTTGGGAGGGAGGAAGAGTGAGAGGCGGGAGCAGGGGACAGAAAGAGAGGCCAATCAAGAGGTGTGAAGTCAGAATGGGTGCAGAGAGGTGTGAAATGAAACTTCCAATGAATGGAGAAAATTTAAAAGAACAGTAGTCTGTCATTAAGGGAAGGGAGAATGTGTGATCCTAGCTGCAGAATAATTTTTTGTTCTCCCTCTACTTTACCTTTGCCTACTGCCCTGTCTCTCTCACACCTGAAGAAGGCTCCACGGCCGAAACATTGTGTTCTCTTTCTTCTTTTTTTCAGTATGGAATAAACCTATTACTTGTTCCTTTGCAGCCTACGCATGCTGACGCAGCTACCCACCTATTCTATAGTTTGATGTGTTTTAAAACTGGTAAATTGCAAGATGCCCTTAATGTGTCAAAAAGGTATCTTCACCACTAACATGACTACAAATTGGGTTCTTGTTCAGAACGCTGAGCCTTCTAACACCCAATGAGTAGGGAAGCTTATTTATATGTTGCTTTTGATTTTTTTTTTAATAGATATTGTCTCTTTAAGTTCACTGTTATTTTAAGCTAGTACTAAAGCTTTGTCCTGTATATAGAAGTTTGGGATCTGTTGGAATATAACACTTAATTTAAGTATTATTCTGCTTAATAAGGTTTCATTTAAAGTTTAATACAGAATAGCCACATTAAAAGAGTAAAATGAATAAAACAAAATGATGCCTATTGTTTTCTAGCTCAGAGAAGCTACAAAAACAAACACAAGTGTGTTTTCATTTGAAATTCTAGACCTGTATGTTCATGTAAGTTTCTTCCCACAGTCCAAAGACATACTGTACCTATTGGTTAATCGGCTTCTACAAAAACTAGTCCTGGTGTGAGTGTGTGTGTGTTGCTCTGTGATGGACTAGCGTCATGTTCTGCCTTGTGCCTGTTGTTTGCTGGGATAGGCATTTGCACCCCCATAATCCTCTTTTAGATAAAGCAGTTATAAAATAAATTAATTTTTGAAACAGATCACAGGGGGGACTTCACAATTTTATCTTATATACTTGCAAAGGTCTTTGAGCTCACGTGTTGTGTAATCATGTGATAAATTTAACTGCTGTCCCTTTGAGTTCCTGTTTTTTTTTATGAGTTCAGTTTTTCTCTCAGCAAGTAAAATTGATTGAATTTGATTGAATTTACATCAATATTTTTTTTTCTCCTTCAAAATTCCTTGGTTGCATTGGCCTTAAGTTCTGGGTCATTGACATAGTGCTTGGTGAAGTGCCACCCAATTATCATGGAAGTACATTCCCCTGCATAAGTAGACATATCTTTCCAAAAATATTAGAATTTGTGCTTATTGCCATCACTAGGTCTATCATTAATAAAGATGAGTGAGGTAGTTCCACAGGCGGCTTGTTCTTTGCACCATCTGCAGATGCTTGCTTTACCCATTCAATCTCAATGGTGAAGGTTTGTCTTAGTCTAATCTTTCCATAAAACTCTGTCCAAAACACTTCGGATTAATATTTGTACTTGCAAACCCATACATCCTTCTAGCTTTCCTGTTCATGGTGCTGATAAGATATCCTGTGGCACAGGTTGTGTAATTCTGCAGACTCTGGACTTCAAAAACTTCTGTTTGAAGTATGGGGATTATATTGACAGTTACTTCAGGGTTTCCCTTGACAGCTCTGATGGGTTTTCTGTCATAAACTGCAGTTGTTTTCTCATTTTACTGCTTTAGCTGTGGTTTCTTCCAAATTCATTATATTCCAGTATATTGCTGATTTTGCCAAGCCATATTTTTGTGATAGATCATATATATATATTTTTATTTTCTTTTGCAGTGTCCAAAATGCCTGTTGTCTGATTCCACTGCTGCACTGATGAAGACAGAGGTTTGTTCCCATAAGGTGAACCCTTGTGCTGGTCAAGACAGCTAAGAGAACCAGCACTCACACAGGGAGGCTGAACAGGCTGCAGCATGGAGCTGTAGTAGGATGGGGAAAAAGTCCAGTCCAGTAGGGGTCAAAGCTGGGAAAACACCGTAGCCAAGCACCCCAAAGTAATCTCAGGGAGACTAGGTGAAGAATAAGGCAAGGGTCAGACATCAAAGACACAGCACAAGACTAGATATCTCAGGAACTTGAAAGTAGGAATACATGTACAGGGAGGCTCCCAGTGTATACTAGAGCTCTATACCAGAGTCCTGAGGCATGTCAGAGCTGTCATTAATTCTTCCGCACCACCTGATACATACATGGGTGGAAACTGTTCACAGGTGATGCAGATTTTCTGTCAGAAAACATCTCCAAGGTAACCAGTACCAAGTGACAGGTAGTGGCTGGCTACCATGGCAAACACTAGCTCGCTCCACTGCTCTGGTGCGTGGGCGGGCCTGAGACCTGTTTTTCTTTCACAGAAAGTAATTTAGTTATTATTTCGGCTTGTGATTTTGATTATGGAGCTCCGATGTACAAATGCACCACATATGAAATTGAACAATACAGAAAAAAAAAATTCCACAAAACTTGCAGTCTAATTATAGAGATAAAAAATATGCAAAACCAATTAAGACTTTTCTCCCAAATTCCAAATATACGAAAAATAGAAAATAACATCAAACACTAAAAAACAGGCCTGCCTCACTGATGTTAGACATTGGAGGCTTCAAGGGCATCATGAGGTCTATGTGAAGTCTTACTGCATCTCTCTGCAAATATTTTCTTGGAGCAGTTAAAGCTATGAATAACACTGTTGAATCCCCCAGGGCTTGGCCTCCCACACCAGTCTTGTCTGTGCCTGACATTACAGTAAGCCATTTTGTAGACTATCCAGGGCTGGAGCCTTTAAGCCATTGTCCTTCTGGTACTGATACTGTATGTGACGTAAGTTACACAAGAAGAGGTCAGGTGTTGTGTACAATGTTGGTCACCATGTAACAAAAAGAATATTGCTGCTCTGCAATCAGTCCAGAAAAGAGAAATCAGACTATTTCTCACACTTAAAAAAATGTCCTACACTGACAAGCTGAAGGAACTGAACCTTTTTTCTTGAACAGAGAAGACTATAATTGGACTTTAATAAAAGTATTCTAAATCCTCAGAGGAGATCCAACTTTTTTTTTCAAAATGAACAGTAAAACGAAAAAAGTGGAAACTGTGTGGACTGTGTGGAGAGTGTTGTGGGAATATGGAACAAGATATCTGGCTGTGTGGTTCAAGCTGATGTTTTGCCTTCTTTGAAGAAATGAATGGTCTAGAAGGGCCGGATGACTTCCTCTCGTTTGTAATCTTTCATATGTTCTTATGTAACTTCACCCTGTCTGGCAAATCCCTTACTTCAAACACTCCCATACATCTTCTATCCGCTTCTTTCCATTCAGGGTTGTGGGTGACCAGGAGCAGTCGCACAAGCAGTCGCACAAGGCAGGGTACACCCTGGATGAGATGCCAGTCAATTGTTTGGACGCAAACACTGACAATAACATGCACACACATGCACTCACACCTAGGGTTAGTTTTCCTGGAAGCCAATTAACCTACTAGTGTGTTTTTGGACTATGGGAAGAAACTGGAACACGCTGAGAAAACCCATGAGAGCATGAGGAGAACATATATACTCCAAACAGATAGCACCCCAGGTAGACATTTACAATCGAACTAATACTAATATCCAGGCACAGTTCTGTATATACTGTATATACTCATTCACTATTTTTTTTCACAATACATTATTTGAGGGAGTCAAATGATAACTGTTTTGATATTTGATCATCTAAATTGCATCTGGAGGCAAGCAAAAGCACCTTTTTTTAAGATTAGCAGTCATGCTGATGCAAGTTTACTCAGGTATTTAGACAGCACAGGCCATTACGTAGGGATTTGTTTTTCACTAATTCAATCCAGTTAAAGTGATCTTGAACCCTGGTTGATAACAAAGAGATATGAGTGTCTAAAATGTCAACGTTTCTCGTTCTCTCACTCTGTATCACACTAACTTTCCATGGATATAAGTTGTTTTTATAGTTATATTCACTGTTTAAATTATTTTAAAAATATAAAAAAATAAAATATTTAAAATCTATTTAAAAAATAGATAGATTTAGTTGGCTTTTAAAATGTAATTTGCCTTGAACTTAAATTTATTATTTAAGTTTTACATAGCTTTTAAGATGTTTTTAGAGGTTGAATAGAGGTAAATAACAATATAATTTCATATTCAATTGCTGCAATTTTAAAGGTGCTTTAACCAACAGTATGGGAAAGAAAGTGTGTTGAATCTCTGATCAAATTGTTTGCTTATATCCAGCAAGGCATCATTATAATGTTGTGCTGTGCATGTGGGAGTACTATTCCTTTACTGCATGCTTAGCATACATTTGTCCACAATTAGAGTGCCAAGACTCTTTTAGTGAAAAGAAATATACTTAAATTCAAGCCAACACTGCACATGCTAGTTGTGTGCAGAATCTGAAAGCATAATACTGTTTTTTTTAACTCACAGAACACTGCTTAGAATGACACCATATAATGCAAATTAAATGGAATCGGAGTCTGCAAAAAGGAGTATAGTGCTAGAGTATAGTAAACATTGAAACATTCATGATTTCTTGGCAGCAGGGTAGTATGGCAATTAGCATCACTTCCTCACAGTTAGGTCTTGGGTCCAGGGTATATGATTATCGTACCTTCTGTGAGGAGTAAGCATGGTCTTCATGTAGGTGCTCCTACAGGTGCTCCTTTTCCTTCCAAAGACAAACAGATGCCATGCTGCTGACTGACATCCTGCCCAGAATAGGGATGAACAGGGGCGGAGCGGTGGCTCTGTGGCTAAGGATCTGCCCCTGAATCTGGAAGGTTGCCAGTTTGTATCCTGCGGCTGGCAGAGGAACCCTACTCCTTTGGGCCCCTGAGCAAGGCCCTTAACCCAAACCGTTCCAGGGGTGCTGTATAAATGTCTGACCCTGCGTTCTGACCCCATGCTTCTCTCTCCTCGTCTGTGGGTCTCATGGAGAGCAACCTGGGTATGCGAAAAGACAAATCCCTAATGAAAGAAATTATATATGGCTAATAAAGTGATCTTAATCTTGAATACTGCCCTGCCTTGTGCCCGATGCTTCTGGAACAGGCTGCAGACTCCTGCAGTTCTAGCCGGGAATAAGTGGGTTGTTGAATATGGACGGTTTCAAAGATATTTACAAAAATGTTTTCTTTGTTTTGTTTTTAATTATTTTGGGGAGGATGTTTAGCACGTTGTGATGGTCATTTTTGAGATGCTTTCACAATTTCTTGTTGTGAATTGTAATGTAGCACCACCTGCTGGATTTGAAATATAATTTTAACACTGGGAGACCAGTTAAAAGATTACTTTTGTTAAAAAATCCTCAGTCCAAACACAGGAGTACAAAAAGTGTTAGTGTAAATAACCTTTTTATAAAGATGTTTATTAACAGTTCAATTTAGAATGCATTATACAGTTATCCACATAATCTGAGACCTTTTATTTTAAATTTAATATTTTTGTATACAATATATAAAGTTCATAGTAGACTAGAATTTTTTTTATTCTATTCTATTTTTTTCATTCTTATTTTTCTCATATATTTTTAAGTCAGATCAGATCTTACCTGTTTACGTGTAAACTATTTTAGCATAAATAAATATAAGCTTCTATAGATAACGGATATTCAACTAATACACCATTTTCCTAGCATTTGATTGTTGAAACTCCACAGTTTATGAACTCTTTGTTTGAATACTGAACCAATGAAAAAACGTGACTAAATTCAGTATTGTCAATTACTTGAGTAGAAGTAATTTCATTCTTTTACAAGCACTTTATTTTTTTTGTGAAAGCATCGTAATGTCCACCCCCCACATTCTGCCTATGTTCTACTGCAGATTGCTTAATTGACGAACAATACAGCAGGCAATAGAATTGATAGGTGTAAGTACTTGCCATATGTGTTAATTCTTAAATACATGTATTATCTTCCACTAAATCTAGTAAGCTTTGCCAAACAGAATGTTCTCCCAGGTCAGTAGCTAGAAAGACAATGCTGTGACCTTAAGGATCAGAGCAAAGCCTTTGAGTGGGCAGTTAATACCTTATTTAGTCCCTCATCTGTGAGGTTTGAGAGAGAAAACTGTTACTTAAGGCCAACTGCTCCTGTCTGACAGAGAAATTAGAAAAAGATACTGTAATCTTTGGCCACCCTGGCTCGGCCTGCTCTCCTCAGGTGGATTACCCCTTATCTCTTGATCCCCTTTTTAATTCCAAACAGCTGACCTGAAAATGTGACTGGACTGCAACCACAGCTAAAAACCTTAATGATCTACATTTGGTCCGCAGAAAAAAAAAGGTTTTACCGTCTGTTTTCTGTACCTATCTATAATGCAGAGGTCCAGATGGCAAACCACTATCACCATCTTCGCCATCAGTTACAGTTTTTTTTTAGTAAATGCAGACATTCTGCCCTCTATTTAATGAATTTAATCTTTCTATTTAGACATTCAAAATACTGTTGGTTAGGACCTTCCACTATCAAGCTTTTGCTTCAATTCTAATTCAAATATTCTGATAACAACACAAATAACTTAAGACAGCCTTCTGGTGACACAGCAATTACTGAGTCTATGGCTCATCATGTGAGAGCCAGAGTCAATTGTTAGAATTGAGAAGAGGAAAAAAACTTTCTGCATTGTTTTCACAAGTCAACAAAGTATTTTTTTCTTCTGTTCTTTTTCTAGTCTTTTCAAATGGCACAAGCTCACAACCCAGCTTCTCATGCTGATAATTTATCTTAGAAGACGCACAAGCATTAAGGAAATAGCAGTATGAAATAGAAAGAATTCTTCAAGCAACAGATTTTTGATTGTGTTAGAATACAATATATGTATACTAATTCACTTATTAAACAGCATTGCTCTCTTTCTGTGCAAAATACCTTAGCAATTATTGCAGTTATGATTTGAGATGCAAAGAAAGACATATTTGTTCAATGAACAATTGACTAATAAAATTCATATTCTAAATTAACAGAATAAAAAATACTGCTATATTTGTTGAAATAGTAAGGAAAAAAATATATTTTCTATGCCTAAGAAAATTGCTTTCTACTGGTTCAGACCACTCCTGTCTACATAATAAAGTGGAAAATGGAAACACGCCAGCTGGGAGGATGGGGTTTCTGTGAGTTGCATGCTAGAACATGACAAACTGAGAGAAATCCTATGAAAATCCCTCTCATGTAAATCCATAATGTAGACTAATGATTGATCCTTTTCAGCATGCACTTAGAAGACAGGCATTAGAGACCTGTCGGTCATAAGTGGTAAATTATCTAAATGTTATCTAATTCTCCAAAATGAGTAATTATATTGTTACCCTAAGAGGCCAATGTCTATAATATTACACTAGGAATTATTAGGAACTGCATACTATCTTCCAAATTAAAAATCACACTCTAGTCTGCAATTTCTCCCATATCCCAATTGTTTTAAAAGAAGAAACCAATGTTTGGTTTTCTGTTACAGTTCAGTACTCTTGTTGAGAAAGCTTAATCAGTCCAGGGAGTCTTTAACACAAAACAATATTTTAAAGTTGCCCAATACCTGAAAGGGATTATGCTGTAAATTGATAGCACAATCATGCTAAATAGTGTTTATCCTTTCTTTAAACAATATTGGACTTTCACTCTGTATTACAATGCAATATATTTTGTTTCCTTGTTTATTGATTCTAGTGTTGCTAAAATTTAGTTTTCAAGGACTGTACTCCAATTGGTCATAGAGGTCATCAGTTCTAACTACGCACAGACATGGGGAAAGATAAGAAATGACTGAGTTAAGCGAGCCTTTGTTACTTTTTCTGCTAAGAATTTCAGGCAAAAACTGTATTCTTTGTGTCCCTTCAGGCCTGGAGTTCGGGAGCACTGGATTATAAGCAGGTTTAACACCACTGGTCATTTCAGAAGTGGGAGAACCTGAAGGAAAACCAAGATGTACCTGTTTGAGCATCAATAGGTGGCACTCTTCCCCCAGAACTAGAATTTCCAAACCAATGCCAATGCCACCAATAACTACCCTAAATTTCCAAACTAATTAACTTGGTGATGTGAATTCCTACATCATCATCTTTGTTCTTGTTCTCTTTCTTGCTCTAAGTGTACGTACTGTAGCTTGTACAGGTAGCAACCTCCTCATATCCTAATGCATTCTCTGCTGATTTTTCTCTTTAGTACTTTCATGAAAAAGAAATAATTATTGAATGAAAGAAGTATTACAGTTGTATTTAAAATGATTTTAAATGGAGTCTCATTTGAGAGAGAAATTTAGAGCTTAATTTTTCTTGAATTGATACGTGGTTTTTAGTCACTACTTCAATATTTGCAATATTTATTTTGCTGCTACCATTATGTTTAATTTGACATCTTCTTTTAAACTTCTTTTAATAAAATAATTTGCACAGTGACCCTCAATAGTAAATAGTTTTCATGAGTACCAGAAAAGCCTGACAAAAGTTTAACCTACAGTATTTTGAATAGGGAATGTTGATGTAGGGCTGCCATATTGGATAAAATGGTGAGAAAATTGCTGTAAAGAGATGACATAAAGAGACAAAAAGGTAATTATAGATGAATAAATAAGGTAAATCAAAAACTTAGGAAAATTAATGTTCATTAAACACCAGCATTAGTTTTGGAATGGTTTAGTACTCAATTTGCACTTTAATTGCTTTAAGGTTTGTGGCAAATGTGAAAACGTGCTCTGTCTCAAAGGTGTCTTGGGGATTATGAGGCCATCTGGCATCTGGTCACTTTATCTTGCAGTTCATTACACTTGTTAGAGAGAGATACCATTTTACACACATTAAGATACATATTCTGAAAGAATATATTCATAATATATAATATATTCATATAAGACCTTCAATAACTGAAATCAGGACAATTATTTGTTAGATAAGTAATATAAGAAAATATTTGTGACACTACCTCAATTTAGATGGATTTTGAGGCAATAGTAGCAATGAAGCCAGGAAGGCTTGTTTGGAACTTAACTCAATCTTCAAATCAAAGCACAACCCACTCAGTTTTTTTTTTCAAAGTATAAGCACACCCGTACTCATTTTTCACTGTTGGCTTCAGTGAAGGGTAATTTGGTAGAAATTGACATTGGGTCTCATTTCACCTTTGTCATGAGACCAATCTAACCCCTTGCAAGTATTACACCAACCAGTCCTGTCTCTTCTAATGGAGAGCAATATACAGATAAGTGTGCTGCTTCATGAAATCAATATCGATTTCGCTGGTTTCTTCTCTGGTGGTTTTGAAAGAAAGTGCTTTTTTGTCTCTATAAGGCCAAGCACCAAGATTCTTAAAATAAGATACAATACTCTTGTTAAATGATAACAGCCTTCAGACGTGCCTGACAAGGCAGACAATTCTATGAATTCTCTGAAAAAGGAACTTATTTCTAGAACATGAAAGAGTCATAGAAGTATAACTGTTGTGGTGCTTAAAAGAAGAAGAAATATTTCCCCTTTAATGAAAATAATATTGTCATGCATTCACAGGTAATCAGAAATGATTTGAGACTTAAAATCTTATGCAATTTAAGAAGCGAAAGCTGACACTGTACACCCAGACATACAATCTAAAACCAAATATAGGATATAAAGTGGGTTTCTATGTATTTCAACTCCTAAATGAAAGTCAGAAGGTAAATGAATGCTGCTATCAATCAAAATTTAAATTGCAACAGATATTTTGAGAAAAACAATTGAATTACTTTTTGCTAATTCCTTTTTAACACACAGAGCTGTGTATGTCTAGCAGAACACAATACAGTTTGAGTGTACTGAGTAATCTTACCCTTAGGGTTAATATCTACCATTCTTTTAGGGGTGTGGCTAGAGTCAGTCGTGTCAGAATAGAAAAGACTGAAAGGTTTTGTGGAGCATTTTCAAACTTTGGAACTGAAATGTGTTCTTTCTCAAATGCATGGGATTAAGTGAGGCTCGTAAATTAATCCTTGTTTCAGAACAATAGGCTACTTTGTGAAATCAAGTGAAGCAACAGTTCAGGTAGGAAACTTAGATTGTCCTGTGATGTGCACCACATAGGAATAAGCGCCTGCTTGCTGTTTCACTACTTCTTACTATATGTCATTAGAAGAATAGCTAGAACGTATTTAATGATTAGTCAATAAAAAGATGCAAAAGATGACAAAGAAGAGGCACTTAAGATTGCCTCTAGCAATTGGTCATGCTGTGCATTTGAATTTGTTCCTGCTTCAGGCACCTCTAGCTTTCTTGGCTCTGTGTCCAAATAAAATGTGGCAACACACTACTCTTTCTGCCCGGGAACTGCCTCCTGTCAGGCATGCTAAGAGTCAAACAGTTGTGCACAGTCAAACACAGCAGTGCCTTGAAGGACCGTCATTCAGAAATAATGAAGTAAAATTGTACTGTAACATTTCAAAAACATCCAGTTGTGTGGGATCTCCATATTGAATGAAGACATTGTATCCTAATTTTGCTTCAAATGCATGGATGGTATTCAGGAGAAATAAAACTGAAGTTACTTTGAAAGATGATTTGCAAGGCCCTTAACCCCAGCTGCTCCAGGGGTGCTGTACAACAGCAAACCCTGCGCTCTGACCCCAGGCTCTCTCCCTGTCTGGGTGTCTCATGGAGAGCAAGCTGGGGTATGCAAAAAGATAATTCCTACTGCAAGAAATTATAAAGGGTTAATAAAGTGATGTTATTATTATTATTATTATTATTATTATTATTATTATTATTACATATATTTCCTTCTGGTACCTCTGGCTTAACTCTTACAGTCTAAACGCATACTGTATTGGAAGGCAAATTGTCCCAGGTGAGATAATTGATATATTTGTGTCTGTGTGTGCCCTGCAATAGCCTGGCATCCCATCCAAGGTCTACCCCACTTGCTTGGATAGGCTCCAGCGCCCGTGTGACCCTGTATTGAAGATAATGGTTAGAAAATGGATGGATGGATAGGTATTGTACATAGTTTTTGGGATGTCTTTCTACATTATGTCAGAGTTCATTTTGAAGGGTCTTTTAAAAATCAGTTTCGACGTTTCAAAGAGCACTGCTGCATTGTTCTTCAAATGTATAAGGATAACCAGAATGCTTTTTAAATACTACACAAAAACTAGACCATATGCGTAGAGTATATACAGCTTTGACGAGAAGGTGCTTAGTATTCTTAAATCGATCCAGGTACCTTCAATATCTTTGACTTCATAATACAGTTATGCAGTAAATTTCTAGTAAGACAATTTATTCTGTCCAAACTTTCTGCCAGCAGTTCTCCAAAGACAGGTGCTGCTCATTTACTTTGTCACTCTGATGATGCTCCTGAGTCTCGTGTTTGGGGTTTGGGTCTTCTCATTCCTTTGAGTGGAGTTGTGCATGGCCTGAAGCTTTTAATGTACTTGTTAGTTACATGTGTGAACAGGCAGAGCAATGTGGCTTTGTTGGGTGATGACAGCACCTTTATCTAAACATCTATTTAATAAGTACAGTTGAATGTTGCATCTTGAGAATTAATCTTTTGTGGAGGAGTCAGATCAGTGAGTTATTACAGGGAGAGTAACCCTGTCCTTGTAAGTCCTCAAGAGCGCATACAAGAAACGGAAAGTTTAATAGTTGAAACCTTTACTATATTTTCATTTGCATTTATTTTATTCTACAGCACTTAGTTTGAAACATATTTACACCATGGCTCTGTCTCCTGAAAACCTGTGAAGTAAAATGACTTCAGATTAACTGTGGCATTAATTCTTGTTTTACAGTATGTAGAAAACAGGAACAATCACAGTGTATGTTTTCAGACAGCCCGTGCTTGTATTCAGCAGGTAAGAAGACTGGAAGGATGAATTGATTAACAGTCTAAAACAGTGTATAGGACGAAACAATAACATTAAAAGACTGTCAAATGAAAAATTAAATGAAAAACTTAAGAATATTAAAAATAAGCTTTCAATACTGTATAAGGAGAAGAAAAAGCATTGGATGTACACCAAATATGTTCCTATATCCATACACACTAATTACTCATGCAATGCAGAGCCATAGACATTGTCCATAGCAAATTACTAAGTAGTAAATGAAAATAATTTTCATCTATACATCCATGTTCCAATTGCTTTATCCAATACAGGGTCACGGGGAGTCAGAGCTTGTCCTAGCAAGCAATGGGCACAAGGCAGAATACATCCTGGATGGGACGTCAGTACATCACAGGGCAGACACAGACACAGACAAGCACACACTCACACTGGGGTCAGTTGTTCCAGAAGCCTATTAACCTGCCAGTATGCCTTTGGACTGTGGGAAGAAACCAGAGCATCTGGAGGATGTGAACACAGGGAGAACATGCAAACTCCACACAGAAAGCACCCGAGGGATTGAACCCAAGGCTCCAGCACTATGAGGCAGCAATGATAACCTCTGAGCCTCCATGCCTCCCCTTAAAAGAACATCTACAACAAAATCATAACAGTAAAAGATTAATGGATACTAACACAAATAAACCAAAATATTTGTTTTACATGATGGTTTAATTGATGACAGAGAAAACAAGCTCTGGTTCAGAATTACTGAAGCACTAATGAGCCCATGAAATTCACAAACATTTTAGACCACTGTATAAACAAAAGATACAACAGATAGAAAAGCAGCAGAATAGACTGCTATTTTATTTTGAAAGGAAAAATGAAAGGAAACTTATACATGATGGGTAACCGAATTAAAACTCAACAAAGCTTTATGTAGGAGCAAAAGTAAAAAGATGGTATTGCAAAGTTGCTCAGATCCAGTTTTCACACAATGAACAGGACGTGAAGGGCATGTCAAATCACATTGTATGCACCACAAGAAAGCACACCATTACCACAGGAGGGTTAATCCCCTGATGATGCCTGTATTCCTGGATTTGTGTTTTTGTGCTGTTACAGAAGTGCTGTGCTTGTCTGCAGTGCTGATGCCCTGAGTTCAGTTTCTTATTCTTGGGACATTAGCAGAAAATTATACCCTTAAAAAATAAGATGGTTTTATTTATATTACCTCACCAGAAGTATAAGAAGTTTTCACTATTTTTATTTTCAAGGATAGTTACTACTTATAGACAGTTGTCCAGTTGTATATTGCTTGTATGTGGTCAATATTTATTTTTTCTAAAGCATGGCTTGCTACCTAAAAATTTTGCTTCTAATGTTAATAGCCTAGCAAACAACCCTGCAAAAAACTAAACATCGAGTTACACTGAGTATAATAGTCCAACGTGCTGTCTAGTACTTTGAAAATACTAAGTAGCTGTTGTTACCATATTCTATGCAGACATTGTGGTTTTAAATTAAGGATATGCACAATGCACATCACCATTAACTACTAATAGGAACGTTGAACTAAATGAAACAAAAAGGCCCCTGTATAGGTTGGACCAGAGATCCAGAATACACCAGAGATAACCTGCTGTACAGTATCTGACAAGGGATTGTGACTCCCCAAAGCTGAGCACAGAATTGGACAAACGCTGCATGGTAGTTTCAAGCTGGCCTCCCCTTTACTAAATGCAGCCCCTAAGAGAACTAGCAATTGCATAGATTTACTTACAAGATCAAATATGTTTTCAGCTCTTAAATGGGTTGAGATACTGTAGCTTCAGTAAGTTAAATAACACATATTGAAATAAAACCAACATTATCATTTAAGGTCATGGTTGGGAATAATTATTGGCAGAGGTTCAGTAGACTAGAGGTTGGCTTGAAACCACCTGACCTCCTGATTAACACCAAACACTAAGATACCTGTGACTTTGAGTGCTGTGAGTGTACAATCGTATCAATGAGCCCTATTTATTAACAGTGATTCTAAAATAAAAAAAAACATTATTTCTTAAATACCTCTCTATGTAAAAGCAAAATACAAGAATGCAAGAAATATAATGAAACACTGTATAAATAAAAACATATTTCTCAAAACCAGGGAAATGGATAAGAGCTTGCAGTGTTAAATTATTTTTTTAATTTTCTTTGTTAATTGATTTAAGCTCTGGAAAGTGTAAAGTTCTGAAATAAAACTTGCTCAGTACATAACCATAACTAGAAGGATATGTTTGTACACTTACACCCCTCTGGGAGCTAAAACACTTTAAATTGGTTCTACTAAAACTCCTCCATTTTTATACAGCTAATTAACAATAATTTAAAGTTAGCTGTTTGAACTCTTTGTGTTAAGACTTTAGTTTAGTAAATTAATCCTAGTTTATTTTTGGCAAATCATAACAATACTCCTAATATTCACATACAGTAGCTGCTAGTTCCAGCCACCAGTGTAGCACACTATCGATACATGTATATAAAAGATGTCAGTTCTCAAATGAAACCATCAAAATGTTTTTTTTAAAAAACATACTGTACTTACTTCCTATCTCCAGTGTTAGCACACAGGTTTAATAGCTTAGCATTAAATCCCTTCTGAAACCTTTATCCTGCTGAATGTAGCTATTTGTAATTTGTAATTAGGGAATGATGTAGTTTAAAATTGAATTTCATTTAGCCAGTATGGAAGTTCTCACTCCCCTCCTGGGTGTGTGACAAGAGCTAAATTCTTTGAACCTAATAATGTGATAATTTTAGACATCTATTAATTAATTAATTCAAAAATTAATATTCTTGGTCCCTTATCTGGCAAAAGGCAAACACAAGCTGTTAACAATACTTTAATTTCTGTGTATCATCAAAGAAGATTCAGCAGCAGTAAACAGAAAGCATACAAATAAATAATTCTTCTTTTCAATCTCTATTGCTACTTCTACATCGGAACAAATTTTACTCCGTTCCCTTTCAGAAGTACTTCATTCAGATGCAAAAAGATACGTGAATAGCTTAATCAGATGTGGAGTACTACCCTCAGATAGCTTACATGGATTAACTTGAGAGTATTTATTAATCCCCTGCAGTGTGTAATGCAGAACACTGGTAGAACTAGTCTCCGACAGGTTGGGGTACTACTGTACTTGGCCCAATCCCAGCCAGTTGATTTTCCTCCAGAAAAGAGAGAATATCTCTTTTATCCAGGTGGAGGCCAGTCCTGTTGGCCTCCATCCCCAGTTGATGGGGGCCGTTAGACAACTCGGGTGAGAATCCTGAGCTTTTCTTCTCTTTTGGGGATGGTTCCTCAGACACAAAGCTCTCCCCTGTTCAAACATAGGATGAAAAACCTGAATAAAATTGTAGATACACAAGGATGTGTAGCACAAAAGGAAATTCTCAACCTTCATTTCCTAAAGCATTTTTTAAATGTACGGTCTGTATTGATAGCACAGCATTTCAGTGAGGTTTAAAATCAACATTTTACCAATAGAAAGGAATGCAAACATACTGCAGTGTGTTTAAAATGGCTTTCCTATAGGAATTCTAAAAAGTTTTATGAAACAGAGAAAAATGAATAGCCAATCAAGATATCAAGGAGGAAAAACACGGATCGTTAAACTATAAATATCAGTTCATGTAACCATTAAATATAAGATGAGAAGCAAGTTATTTATATAAAAAAAGGCTTGGTGCACATGTTGATACATTTTCATCTTCTTGACAATGTGGGGAAGAAATTACAAAGGAAAAAAATGTTTGAACATACTGTATACAGTAGTATAATTAAAAGTGTAGACTTTAAATCATGGGATGTTATGTTAAAATTGTGCAATACACAGTTCAAACAGTTGTGCTATCATTTGATTTTACTAGAAAAGAACTCAGTCTTTTGTGTAAAAGGCATGTATGTGTTCTTATACAAAAAAATGATCAGAATTATACTATTATGGCAGCAGACTGAGCCATCTTCTAATTTTAAGTCTCTGCAGAAAGCTTTGTAAACATTCTATTTTAAGACCTTGAGAGGTGACATGGTCTTCATTGTGATTCTAATCATTTTTGAATTCTGCTCCTTTTGTTCAAAAGCATGCAGCTCTAATAATCCACTAGATAGTGGTAAATGTAAAAGTTTCTTAAACTGCCTTCAGCAGTGGTAAATCAAATACTGGGGGTAGCGAGTTCTTTCTGACTGTGTCCCCAGTCAAAGCAAATCCCTGGGTCCGATAGCATCCCCACAAATATTTTTTCACACCTTTTACCTTTTAGCACACAAACTATAGTAAAGGGTATGTATACAAACATGCATACCACTAAGTCATTATTAACAACGAAACAGAATGTGCTAGCTATTTCCCTCTATCCCTAATAAATATGAATACTAAAATATATACCAGTGCTAATTTGAAACTTACATGACTAAATTAATCTTCATAATCAAATGGGAATTATTAGAATCCAGTTGGTGACAGTCTGATACATTTTTTCCTATTGATTCCAGCCTCACATTTCACTTTATACTAATGATATTTTATTGTTTTTGAAAATGTTGTCCATTCACTCACATTTTTCTTCTACAATTTAACTTTAAGTATATAAAACTAACTGATCCCTGCTGCCTCTGAATACATAACTGACAAATTTTGAATTTTGGCTGTAATCAACTGATGATTAAGCACTTTCAATTGTCTTAAAATGGTTTAAGAACTCTACCCACCATTACACAAAATTGTGTTAATTTAAAATATCACACATAAACAATAATGTAGGTGTAAATGGATGGATTCCACTGCCAAATACACTCAATAAAAATGACTGTTTTGCTTGACACTTCCATTCCCTATGTATAGATCACATTGTACTCAGTAACCTATTAATACAGTATGTGTTCAGACACAATCTGGTTTGATGCTAATGGTCCTATTTCATGACAACATTAAATAAAATTTAGGCTCTCACTCTAGAACATGTCACATAAAACAACTATCTTTCTAAAATCCATGATCTCCACTCACCCTATAATTTACCTTTTGTTATCTAATTTGTCTTTTTTGACCTACAGTATGTTTTCATTCAATTGTGATATTCCTTAGGCTCTTCCATTTCTTGCCTTACTTAAAATACTGAACGTAAGAGGCCAGTGCTGTCTGAAATAGGGGCACACCTCTTGTAGATGAAGCTGTTGTTGTGATGCTGTTTGTAATAAAACACTGACCATAACTTGATCACTTTGACTAGTTAGTAGTGAACAATTCTGATGGGATTCATTGACTCCCCAAAGATTACTGCCCACCAGGATCACCTGTGGGTAGATGATCTCCTTAGCCATGTAGTACTAATCTGGGGAAACTCTTCCTTGTGTCTGGTCTTTCTTGAATTGAATGGTGACTCGTCATTTGATATTTTTCTCTAATGCAGAGGCAGAGGTAGATCCAGTGACACTGGTGGGGTTTTTCTTGTCTTAATGTGCACACATGGGCTATCCATTCTGTGGGTGTATGGGATTAGTTGGGGAGTGGAGGTGGACACCATAAAATTCCTAATGCAAGAAATTGTATATGGCTAATGAAGTGATCTTATAAATGTAAAAATGTTGTTGAGCTCACCCATAAAAACCTCCATCCAATGGGGATTGTTTTGGTTCCCTTTGGATTGGGGAGGGAAGGGCTTACCATTTGGATATGGGAAGGATCATATTATTCTTCATATTATTTCTTTCTAAATGACCACAGCAAATGAAGAATAGCTACCTGTTTCAGATGAGCAAGAAGGACACGTTCGTTTACCCCCAATGACATGCATGATGTTGCCTTCCCCATCTGAACCATGCTCTAGCATAACATAGAACTGCAAAGGAAAAATGTAATTATACATTTTTATTAAGAAGAAATGTTTCAGAAAGCATACCAGCTAAGAGTTGCAGGAGGTCATTAGTATATGCATTCGACCAAAAAATCCACAATCAATTCAAGAATTTTACAAGTTCGTTAGTAAACAGTTTTTTACAAAAAAACGTTTAAGTGTTTTTATTATTAAAACTACTGTCTACCATGTACCCTGGGGACAAGTTTTGTGCCTGGTCTTTTTACCAGTAGTGATCTGCTTTATCTTACCATTTATAACATTTAAAGTGATTCACTTTGGGAAAGGTTAACAAGTCAAATGTATTTAATATGATGAGGGCATCACAGTTATACAGTAGTTATTATTCTTTTGTGGGGTTCTGCATTCACATAGGTTTCCTCTGGGTGCTCCAGTTTCCCCAACAGTCCAAAGATATTGTATCTGGTGTGAGTAGGTGTGTGATGGACTGCCAGCCTGTCCAGGGTGTATCCTGCCTTGAGACCTGTATTCTTCAATACGGTTAGAAAATGAATGGACAATAATAGTAATTCCTTGCATTTTTGTTGTGCCTTTCATTACAAAGGTTCTCAAAGTGTATTACCTACAGGAAGGAACAAACGTAATCCATCACTGAAATACCTCCCTCCTGCTGGATGCACAGCAGCCATTAAGGGTCAGTATCCTGTATCATTCCCCTGGCAAACAAACCTCCATAATTGACTAATTTGCAAGCTTCCAGCCCCTGAGTGTGATTAATAAACCATAAAACTGATCTTGAACTATAGCTGAAAAAAACATCCAGCACCAAGATTAAGGATACAGTTGATATGTACTGTACATTGGACTATTAGTGTAAAGTTAATGCCTTGCTCTTCTTTCAGATCCCAAAATGTTCCAATGGTATAAACTATGAGTTTAAATACTGACCAGACAGAATCTGACTTGATTCTTTATGTTTTATGAAAAATGGGGAAATGTTTACTGTATAGTGTACTACTTGTTTTACTAGAGCAATATACTGTACAATTAAAACAATCCCTTTGTAATGTCGTAAAGCCATTTGTAGTGGCATGACAGCAGCAATGTATTAATTATTCTGTTAAAGTTATTCTGTTGATATTTGTTTTATTGGAGTTTGGATTTAAATAATAGGAGACTATATCTATCACATATAGCAGACAGTGTATCCTTCAGGTTCCAGTTGTCCTGTTCTTCCACAGTGCAGGAGGGAAGGATAATTTATTTGGTTATTTAATGTTTTTCTTCTTATATGGTTTCTTATTTTTTAAATACAATGTATATTGTAATTTTACTCCAGATTACCCTATCCTGGATATTTACAGTATGGTGTAAATTTATAATCACTTCCTTTGCTCTTTGGAAGAATCTCTGGAATATAGTTACAAAACAATGCAGTTCTCCATATTGCTTTTGCACATTTGCAATATTAATCATAAAGTTAGTTTGTGTTTTGTAGCAGAATACTGAGTGACTAAAAAAATATATTAATTATATCTGATCCATAACACAATTCCTTTATGCACATGATAAAAAACCTTGATCTGGAATAGAAATATGTGTTAGATTTTTTTCACACATCATTACAAAACAACCACAATAAATCGATCTGAGCCTGTCATTGCAATTTTATCAATGTTAATATTTAGGGAAGCAAAATAGTTTTAATGGACACAGTGGACACCTGCTGAAGGACTACCATCTGTTCAGTCATAATGACTCTTGACATTTTGGCCTGGAAATTTTATGAACATCTATTTTTCAGCTCAGTTTCTTTGTGTTCCTTGTATGCTTGTTTTTTTTTTTTGTTGTTGTTGAGGAAGTTACTTCAGCATAATGGTTATCAAGGCTATCTCACAATTCTTGGGCCCTGGGTTTGATTGTGGACTTGAGATGCTTCTGTGTGGAGTTTGCATGGTCAGCCTTCCATGTGTGGGTGAGTTTTCTCCAAATACTTTGGTTACCTCAAACTTTCCAAATTCATGCTGTTTGTGTTAATTCCTGTCTCTAAATTGTGCTTATGGGTGTGTGTCTTGTGATGGACAGGTGTCCCATTCAGGGTGTAGTCCAACCTTATGCCCTATGCATCTGGGATTGACATTGGGTTTCTCTGACCTTTTATTTTGATCTTTATCCAGATATAAGCAGCTTTGTGATAATGGATGGAATATGTCATTAACAATGACCTGCGATGAACGTAGGTCACAAAGCAATACTTAGAACAAATTCCCAGATGAAGGTCCGATTAAATATTAAATGACTGAAAATGTGTTGCTTATTTTTTTTTCCTATCCAGCTTGTATGGTTTTTCAGAGCTCAGAAGTCATATCCTCAATGAAGTCTTGAATGTTTAGAAATATTTGATTAAGACCGGACCCAGCCACAATTACTTACCAGCAACAGTGGAGTGGAGCAAGATAAGGAAGAATTAACAGTGAATTAAATAGGTTAATTAAATATGGTCACAATGGAATTAAACTCTTTGTGATTGTGATATATTTAGGGAATTGTTCATGGAATACTTTTATGGTAATGTTGCTACAATTCAGAGTTTTGCATTAACATGTATGAATGCACTCCAGAATAAAGAAAGGGGGAAGTACCGGTTTTGCAACAAAAGATATCACCCAATCCAAACATTTATCTGGTACCGTAAATAACATTTAAGAAGGGCCACTACCTGTACTACTTCAGCAATAGCATTTACAGCAGGCATCCTACACCGATCACAGGCAACAAACAAGAAGGGGAGCCGCTTTTTTCAAGAGCAACAAGATCTGAACCTAATCTCTACTTTTGGGGTGAAAGTAGAGTAAAAAAACTCTCCACAGACAAACAACCAAGCAAGGAATAACCCTAGGACCTCTGATCAGCAGCAAAACTAAACATCGTGGTATCATGCCACTCTATAAACTTGAGAATTTTCCCATAATCCTAGTAAAATAAACAAATAAACAATAAAACCAGAAGCTGTTTAACAAAGTTGATTTTCTACCTTGCCCTTTGCTCCTGTTTGTTTATCCTTTGGAAATGCTGATGGAAGACAATTGCTATTAGTAACTGTGACTCATATAATATGCACTAATAGTCCATCCAGGTAGTACAGTAATTCTCAAGCCCATGTCATTGTGTATTTACCTGTTGTGTGCTGTTAGTCATAGTTTCAGTCACACTGTCGACATTGCTGCATGTGTCACTCAGTTCATCAGCATCATGACTCTTTGGGGAGTGTCTTTTTGCCCTGTAGATTAAAAAAACACAGAACAAAAGGCAAAAGAAACAATCAAAAATAGTATATTGTTTTTATATTATCAGCCTTTCAAGACCATGCCATTAAATCCTAGATTAACTAAAAAGAACCCAAAGAGTATCTTGACACAGCTTCAGGTGTGGAAAAGTAAAATCAGAAGCCAACCATCATATTATGAATATAACCATATTTTTCTATATTTACTGATGGATAAAAGAAACCCAACACCTCCTCTTCCACACTCCTTGCTAGCCATCTATTCGCCTTGCTCTAAGGCCAGCAGCATGGAGCCTCACTGTCCTGTCACTGATGTGAGCATTGTATCTGTTTCAGCAGCGATACGGGTGGTAGATTTGAAACTATCTCTCAGATGGACCAGTCTGATGTGTCGGTCCTGCTCTGGTGTGGTCACTCAAGGGCAACTGGATTTTGGACGTTCATGTGTCCTGCCGGTCTGCTGAAACCTTCTCTGCAATAAGGACACAGTGGAGCGTCTTAGTCCATAGTGTCTGGGAATGCTGGCACATGACATGCCTGCCTACAGCATGCCAATGGCCCTCTCCCTTGCTTCTGGTGACATTCGAGGCATTATGGAATGCACAGAAAACTAACTAAGTGTGGCCTTTTTCTTGAAGTGACCTAAGCTGTGAATCAAGGCCTTTTTAAAGGTGACCTGATCAGGCATTGTTCCACATGGACCTTGTTGGAAAAAAGTGCACCTAACGAGCTTTCGTGTGATTGGCAAGTTACAATGCCTCAGTCCTCAAGCTATATTGCTGGTCAGAGGGCTTAAAACAAATTTACAACTTTTTTGTGAAAGAACATAAATTATAACTAAAGTATTCTCATTCCAGAAAATGTTGCGTTTCTTTTTCCATCAGTATATCAATTGTATATTTTGTATATATATATATTTTCCATCACACTTATCACCATCATAAGAAGAAGTCATTTAGTAGTAACCTACAGAGACAAGGATGTGGACTATACACCAACAAGAATATGCCAAGCCACTTACACAAAGTCAATGGACAGAGACCATGGCAGTTACAGTAAGATACAGTACCTCACAGTGAGAAAATTCCATAGTTTGGATATAAACCAGTAGCATCCAGGTAAAAAGGCCATAGATCTTGGTAGCAGCCTTTCTTAATGTTTTCAGTGATATGAGTTCCCCACGCCCTGATTTTTCATTTCATGGATCACATACAGTAACAATAGTTACAATATAAGCATAACAGATGACAACATGTCTGGATTTTACCCTTGATTCTAAAAGGAGTATGTCATTCGGAACTGACAAAAAACTTCTTCCTGATTCTCCAAATTTGTTACAGATAATATTTATAGTAAAGGAAAGATTGACTTCATGCAACTGAGAGGTAAAAAGGAGTTTAAATTCTGAACACTTTTACTCAGAAGTAAGTGGCTTTATGATAATTTGTAGATATTTGATTTTGGTGACCCTGGAATGCATTCTATTTGAAGTGAGAAGGAAACACAGATTTAGATGGAAACCAGGAAGCAATTTTCAGGGCAAAAAAACGAAACACTATAAAAACAACACTACCAGTCAAGTGAGAAAGGCAATTTGAGGCAGAAATATTGGCAACCACACAGCTTTCAAATAAGGTTATAGATCAGTGGGTCCATTTTTGGACGCAGAAATGACCTATTTTTATCCATAATTGCTGTAGAACAAGCCAAACCAAGCATGTAATTGAAAGCGTGCACTTCCACAAGGAAGCAGGGGGCTGAATTGATCAGGGCTGCTTTGTAAGTCAAAAGAGCAAATTCAATGCAGTGTGACAGAATCAGAGAAACATTTGTAAAAGGAATCATGTACTTAAGGACCAAAAGTGAATAGAGTTTGAAGACAGTCGCACCACTAATCTGCAATTTTTTTCTATTGTTTTGGTGAACTGACAGTAAAGCTGTTCCACACCTGATCTTAGTTTTCTCACTTAACCACCGACATTACATGGACCACGCAACCTACCCTTTGATAGACACCTACAAATTTTCAGCTGAGAGTTTAATACCTATGATCTCATTCATGGTGGAGGTGCAGCTACTTTAATCTATTGTCGCTGCACTGTTTTCCCCATTGAAGATTAAGGGGCTGAATTTTACACGAACACAAATTTTACACAAAGACTCAAATCTTTTTATTTCTTTGAGTGAGAATAATGAACCCTACCCAATAATGATGTCCAGGTTTTTAACAATGTTTTTTTTTTTTAAGATGTAAGGAAATACATGCATACTTCTTCGTATCTAATACAAAACATTAAAAGCTCCAGTGTAAATCTGAATAGTGAACTACATTGTATATACACTACAAGTTAAGTTTCTAAACAATATTGTAATGATAACAATGTAAGAAAGGAGGACAAATTATTTTAAGAATATTTTGACAGATTTCTTTATTGGTCTAGTTTTCTTGCACATACTTTAAAACACAAAAAATAACAAAATATTCTTCTGACTGAAAACATCGCTTGCTGATTCTCAAGATTTAGCTTTATTATGTATGGTATGGTAAGGGAAACTAAATCCACAGCTATGGAATTTACAGAATGGTTATTAATAGAAAAAGATACATACAGTAGATAAAATTAAATGAGATACCTGAAGAAGCAGCTACTGTACATTTGTATGAGGAATTACTCTCTTAAAAATATTGGCTCCTTGGTACAGTTGAATAAATTCAGAAATTCTGTAATAATGATCAAATGTGGAAAAATGAGAGGGTTTGAGGTCATGTAAAGGCATGAGCAGTGGCTCTGTGGCTAAGGATCTGTGCCTGTGACTGGAAGGTTGCCGGTTCAAATCCTGTGGCCGGCAGAGGAATCCTACTCTGTTGGGCCCCTGGGCAAGGCCCTTAACCCTAACTGCTCCAGGGGTGCCGTACAATGGCAGACCCTCCGCTCTGACCCCAAGCTTCTCTCCCTGTCTCTGTGTCTGTGTCTCCATGGAGAAAAGCTGGGGTATGTGAAAAGACGCATTCCTAATGCAAGAAATTGTATAGGGCTAATAAAGAAACATTATTATTAATAGAGGTCACAATATGTATTGTGAAGCAAAAGTCATCTTGTGTAATACAAGTGACACACATATCTCAGTGTCAAAGAGTGTCTATTACTCTGGAAGGAGATCTACAGGCTCCTTAATGCATCACATTCACTTGCATATATTCAAGAATATATCACTCATAACCTAATATTTAACAATGGAGTCAATATTTATCAATGATAATTGAGGTTGGAGACTTCTTGAAGAAAAAGGAAATTCCCCACAGCATTTTATTATTATGATTAAAGGTGATTCTAGCATTTAAATAAACAAGTTCATTTATTATATACTAGAAAAACTGAATCACATTTTTAAAAGTTTGTCCTTGACAGATTTATGTTAATTTTACAGTCATTTATTAACCCAAATTCAGAATGCACACTACTTTTTCTACTCTTATTTTTCTACAATATTATTGCCATGAAGAAGGTTCTTACACCTGAAGAAGGCTCCACAGCCAAAAACATTGTGTTTTCTCTCTTCTATTCAGTATGGAATAAACCTATTACTTGTTCCTTTGCAGCCTACGCATGCTGACACAGCTACCCACCTGAACTATGGCAATATTATGCCCTATCAAAGGTCTAATGTTTAAGGGCTGCAGGCTAGTAACTATGTTGGACTAGCTCCCTCTCTACAGTATATATATATATCTTACATCCCTATATCTTGATCACTTTTTTTGCTCTGGAATTTATAATGCACTGAATCACCAAAACAAACACATCAACTAATACCTCAGATGAATACATTAAAATAAAATCTGTACACATTAAAACTGCTTTTAACTGTTAATTGGAATCTAACTTTCTTTCTCTTGTATGTTGCATTATCAGTTCTGTGCCCATTTTATTAACAGAAACTGCACAAGTATAACTCTCCATCAATCAATTGTCTAACATCTATAATGATTACATGACATATTTTTAATGTTTAATGCATCGAAAAACAAGAAATGCAAAGAAATCCTTCAAATAATGGCTTATTATTAATTTGTTGGTCTGATGCATTTATCCAAAACAACTTACACTTGTATACCCTTGAAACAATCTGAGTGAAACATATTGCTTTATGGTTCAACAGCATTGCGACTGCTATAACCATCTACTTCCAGAGCCCTAACCTAAGCTCTGCATAAAACCTTTAATTACTCCCTCCCCAAAGCCAAATAAATTAATAATTTTGTTTACCTGCTCTCTCACTGAATGGACAGAAGGAATTGTGAACAGTTGTGCCCATCATTTAACAACAATATTCAGCAAGTGTCATATTTTTAGACACAAGTTTCTACAATCAGTTTCTTTAGTTTAAGGGATTTCTTAATCCTGTCCTGTCTCAAAATATCCTGTTTAACATGGAGTAATACAGCTACCCTAACTTAATGTAATTCAGAAATTACTGTTTCTATGTGTATTTTAAACCCAGATTTATATTTTTTTGTTTCGTGTATTATTTATTGTATAATAATATCTAGATCATGTAATTTTATTCAGCATTATAATGCATCCATGTTAATAAGTCGTTGCACTCTATTGACAATACAGGTTTTAAAAGGCTGGACAAACACAATTGATCTGATATTGCAATACAGATATCCTGATAATACTGCATGTGTCTATTATATTCCTGTTTGAGGAAAATCCAAATTGTATTTCAAAGACCCCATATTACTGGGTATATGAGGAAAGTGGTTTACCATAATGATTAATTTTAGGCCTGTTGTTCTTCCTGATCTATAAGGATTTACAGTATAGATATATGATATAATTAGCAAACTAATTAATTCTGCAGGCGATACAATGGGTGAGGAGTGGCAAGTGTGTAGCGAACAAAGTGTGGAAATTAAATCAAGAAAAACTATGTTCAAATTTTGCAATACGCTAGCAAGATCTCATAAATGTTTTCATTTTTGATCGCCACACCATCAAAATCTATCATACCCATACAAAGATGAGCTCCAAGATTAACAAGAATGTCTCCTGGTCTCAAATGAGTGTCTTTTACAGACCTGCTAAAGGAATTCAATCTTTTTTAGTCTAGAATAAAGGAGTTGGAGAGGTGATTTGATGCTAGTGTATAGAATTCTAAAACGTACATAAAGGTTAACCCTCACGCAGTGCTGGACCCCCGAGTTGTATGTATGTTTGTGTGTTTTCCCCGTGTTTACATGAGTTTTTTCATGTGCAGAGTTTCCTTCCACAGTCCAAACACACACTGGTAGGTTATTTAACTTCTGGAAAAACTGGTGCTAGTGTGAATGCATGCGTGTTTGTGTTAGTGTGTTCCCTGTGAAGGACTTGCTTGGTGGAAGAGGCTATAGCTTCATTGCAATACTGCATTAGATAAAACAGTTCAAAAATGGATGGCTAAAATGGAAAGTGGGGTTACAATTAGAACCTTAAGACTTAGTATTGATAATAGTAGTCTTAAAAAACAAAGTTGTGTAACCGAGCTTGGTTTTTGGGGACCAAACACCGGGCTCTTTCAAGAAGTAGATGAATGAAGTTTATGATTTACTGATCTGCTCAACTACCAAGTGAACAAAAGGGGCAAAATAGCCTCCTCTCTTCTGTAAGCCTATTTATACAGGATTTCCTCATAATTAAAACTATATTTACTTAGCTGTTGAATTAAAAAAAGATTAAGTAGATATGCAGCTATCACATTTCCTTCAAGGTGTGGATAATCTCAATATATTTTATCTTTTGGAGACCTGAGTATGTGAAGCGTACTGAACCTCACCCATAGCAGTACGTTATACAGGCTGCCGCGGAGAGCAGAGAGATAAGTATCACCATGCAGACGGCGATAGTAAGGCTCCGTCTCTTCTCCTCCTCCTTCTGCTGCAATTCCCACCACTCCAGATCACTGAACTGGCAGCGTTCGCCCATGTAGCCCTTTACACAGCTGAAAATAGATTTTTCAAGTGAGCTTGCGATACATCTACAATCTTTACAGTGTAGCACTACTGCCATCTAGTGTCCAATTCTTAGAATGCTAAACACTAGATATTGAGTGGCATAACCTGTAGAACAGCAATCAAGCAAGATGTGTTGTTCACTCTTAGATCATCATCTCCTGAAGATTTGCAGATATTTAATTTACAGCAGTTAAAAAATTAGCACTTTGAAAGATCTGGAGAGATGCTATATTGGTACATTTCTTGCTTAACAGATTCAGAAATCAAAAACTAAAAATTGCCCAGCCTCCTACAAACAGAAGGTTGAATTTAAACACCTCATTGATTGTGCATTGGCTGGGTGCCTAGAGGAGAAGACAAAACAAAACAGATTAAAGTCCAGACTTATCAATAAGAATGGATCTGAGATACTTGCTTGCAGGCATAGGATCCAATCTCGGGAATGTAAAAGCAGACTCCTCCATAGAGACAGTAGGTCTCATGTGAAGAGGGGCAGCTCTCAATGAGATTATTGGTTGGCCACTGTGTGGTTGTTTCATGAGGGCTGATGGTCTTTACCAATGAGGTAGCGGTAATCGATTCTGCAATATGCACAGGCAGGGATAGTGTGACAGGAAACAATTGGTTCTGACATTTACACAGAATATCAAAACAATCCACAAATACAGTACAATTGAGTCATCTCCCGGGAACTGTAAAGCTCTCTCTTATTTCTGTCAATACAGGAGTTCAAATTAAGAAGTGCTGTCATGATGGAAATATAATTCAACAATCAATTCAACCTTCTTGAATGTTTTATTAGCTTGTCATGGTGAAATCACTTTACAAGGACTTCTTGTGTTAAAGTTATACTTTGGTAATGATAATCTGCAGTACCTGACATTTAAAGGAGAAAGTTCAAAAGTACCCTGTACATATAAAGCCAGTCCCAGTGTATCCAGTTTTACATAAGCACAAGTATTTCCCCTCTGTGTTAACACACACAGCATGCTTGTCACGGTTGTGGGTTTCCAATTTACATTCATCGATATCTGGAAAAAAGGCATTATATGCTTCTAACATCCATATAATCAAAATATCTTTTGATTAAACCAGGAAACCAATATGTCAATTATCTGGTGCGGTGAACCTGTCTACTTTAAACAATGACATTACACTGTAAATAAGCATCTAAGAAATCTTTAATCAACAGAATTGTTTATCTTGTTACATACAGTATAGGCTATTGTATCTGCTACAATAATTGTTATGATTAGAAATTATTGTCTTGAAAGATAGGGGTAGTTCAGGCTTTCTTTTGATTTAAAGAACATGCACAGCAGTAGACCCATATATTGTAAAATAACAGAAATGAAACTTTAGTTTCTGTGTAGTGTTAGTAACCACTAACAAAAACTTATCTTGACATCAGATTAAAGATTACCTTGAAACTCCTGATATAACTTCAGCATTTGTGCATGTAAAAAGTCACCAAAACATCAGTTATGCAGTCCAGAAGTTTTTTCCACATTTTTATGTCTTAAACTTATCTTAAAATTATCTGTTCTTGAGTGCTGTACCAGATTTTGATAACATTTTTATTGTTTTTAACAAATGCTAGGCTAATAAAACTTTAAAAAGCTTATACAGCAACCTCTGTGCTGTAGTTATTACTTAATATTTTGAATCTGTACAAAATGATAGTGAAGACGTATTTTTACCAGAGCAGTGTAGGCCATCTCCAATATACCCAGCATGGCATTCGCAGAGATAGCTCCCTTCTGTGTTGATGCAGTCTGACACTTGTCTGTTGCACGGGGCAATGCCAATAGTGCACTCATCAATATCTGAAATTAAAGTGCACAGCTATTAAATCCCTCATTTAAACAATATTTAAATAGCAATGCAGGTGATGAGTTCTTAAGCAGAATATTGCTTTGAGCAGTTATGAAGAAAGAAACAAAGGACAACCATTTTTCCACCTACTGTACCTAGAGCATTTTGTATGTGCTCAGAAACAGCCTAGCCACAATATGCTGCAGGTACTGTAAATATACTGAAAATATAAATATACATACTGTAAATAGCTTTGTTCCTTACTTAGGCCATCATGTGATCACTGTCCCTGATACAGTACATGTAGGTTCAAAAGGGCTCTAGATTTCTGTACAGCACTTTTTTATGTACTGTACATGTGCTGCACTTCAGGTGGTCACACAATGACATGATTTTGAAGACTGTTACACTCATTACAGTACTAATCAGATGGGGCTACCACTCCAGAAACTGCACTCCAAAATGGCCATGTGCAGGTTTTCATCATTTCCAAAAGCCCTATTGCAATGGTTGATTGGTGACAGGGGCTGATAAGAGGCCAGAAGCAGAGCAGGCCACAGAAGGCCAAATCTGCTCACAGATGGAAGATGTCAGGACTCAACAATCCTCATCAGAACAACCAATCCTCATCACAAATGGGAAGAGGCAGAAGGTACTCCAAAAATACGCTGTCCCATTGCTTCTGCCTTAGACATCAGGCTTCTCAGTCATCTGAGAGACCCACTAAGCCTGACAGACATTTGTCTCTGAGGAACAGAGAGATTGGTCGATAAGGTATCAAATCATTGTGTTGAGATAGCACGTACAGTACAGTATGAGCCACGGTAATTGGAGAGGTGGCTCTGATTTGTGATGACATTATGGCTTTCTTACATGTCACATTTTGGGTTTTTCAGAACAGTTTCTTTCTTACTCATCCAGATACACATTGGAGAATATAACCAGTATGGGCATTTGTTTCCTCATTTGTTTTCCTCATTCCTTTGAATGAGTGGAAAAATATGAATTTCATATGCTATGATCAACAGCTGTTGGATGCAGCATATACTGTATAAGCAGGGTTGTACCTTATTTTGAGAACTGAAGCAATCAGACCTCTTCAGTTTTGCTCTTGAAGTAATAAAACCAATAAGAGGCCTTGTTTACCGAGTTCAAGTTCAAGTTTATTTGTCATTCCAGCCATATACAAGTATCCAGAGAAGCGAGATATCGTTCTCCAGGACTATGGTGCGAATACAGACAAGACACTGACAATGTAGACATAGACATTTCTGACAGGGTACAGGGTACATAAGGTGCAATGTGCATAGTGCAATTACCATTAGACTTTAAGACAGGGTGATCTCTCTTGTTCTTAACTGGAATTACATTAATATTTTAATTTTAAAAAATACATCCTCACAATTGAGTACTGTTTCCAAATCCCACCCTGGAAATTAATTACATTCCCTGGAAAGAAACAATAATAAAGCCTTTCATTTGGTTTGAGTGATTGCAGGGATAGTGAACAGACAATTAATCAACTGCATTAATAAAACTATTTTCCTCCCAGAGGAACCCAAGGCACTTTAGATTTAAGAGAGGCACTCCTCTCTCTTTATCCACCACTGAAGTGCAGCAATCTTCTGAGGGACTCACGTTATCCATTATGCACCAGGTGACTTACTACACAGCAGTTCAGGTGGAGAATTAAGAAAGTGCTGCTCCAATAAAATTACAGTAGTAGTGATTAATTAGTAGTAATAATTAGTAGTAGAAAACCCTGAGAATATTGTATCTTTAAGATTAAGTTTAACAATAATTCTTAGTTTGATCCAAACAAAAACATCTCTATACCACAGGATACCTTGGGATCAAAATTGTGAAATTCATACGCAAAGTAAAGAGCCTCACTTTGTTCACCAACACCACATACAACTGAAACCTGGTTTTCCATTTTATTACTGACACTGACACCTTAAGCATCTGAGATGTAGTGAGGTGGTAACCACTAATTAGTTCTTTAGGATTACAACACACTTTCAGTAAGCACCAATATCAGTTATTGCAAAGATGTGTAACTTCCATCCATCCAATCATTTTCTATCTGCTTTATCCAATACTGGGCCACAGGGAAGCCAGAACCTATCCTATGCAGTCTCAAAGTTGTAAACATTTTTTGTTTCAATTCCTACGGTTGAACACAGTCAAGTTCTGGATAGTTCTACAACACAGCCTGGTGCATTTTCACATCTGTCCATCTCACATCTATTATTCCAAATATCTGTCGTCTCATTCCAGTACTTTCTGTATGACTGAAAGACCTGTACTGTACTTTTTTAACTCGCCCATCAAACAATCATTTATTAATGTACAGCTAAATGTATCATCAAGAAAAAAGTCATCAAAATAAAAATATATATAAATAGACCATAATCTCAAAATAAACATATTTTTATCTGACATTGACTGTAAACATTTAACTTTTTATAATTGTGGAAAAGTTGATTTTTTTCTCCACTAAAGATGGTTTTATGCTTTTCAATAGCATGTTAGAAAAACTAATTTCAAACTGAGGAAGAGCTTATTTCAAACTGGAAAAACAGGAGATATCTTAAAGAAATACAAATACACTATAAATCTTGGTTTTAATAATCTCATATTGAAAACGAACCAATACCTCCCTGTTCTTGGAAGTATTCCGTCATAGGACATTCTCTGACCTTTTGCTATAAAAATATGCCCACAGTACAAAAGTCTTCCTGAAAAGCCCATTGTTTACCTCTGCAATTTTCACCATCTCCTGTAAAGCCATCAACACACTGACAGGCTGCACTGCCTTCATGTGGAAGACATCTTGCATTGAAGTCACACCGCAGGGAAGAGCAGTCATCTTGGTCTGTAACCAAAAGAACATTTGTATCTAGTAGTATTTTCTATTCCTTATATAAAGGGGTATAAAATATAATAATAATTTATTATAGAATAATATATAGGAGATATAATTCATTAATAAAGATATACTGTACATGTGCAGTATGTGAGTGGTGCAGTGATTAACATTGCGGCCTCACAGTGCTGTAGCCCTGGGGTGCTATGCGTGTGGAGTTTGTATGTTCGCCTTGTGTTTTTTCTGTGCGTCCTCTGATTTCCTCCAACAGCCCAAAGACATGCTAAAATAAACAATTATCCAAACTGATGTGATACAGTATGTTTCAGGTCACCATCAAGGGAATTAAACTAAATATACCATGGACCAGATTCATATTAGTTTTTGTAAATCCACATTTTATTCAGTTGTTGTATGCATTAATACCCATTGTTTAAATAGATTTCAGCAAGATGTAATGAATACATTTCCTTTAACAAAGAAAATGTACTGATTAATCAATGTTTTACATTGATTGCAGAAAAGGTCCTTTTCTTTGAATCATGTGCAATGCTATTGTATTTTTCTTTGCAGAGAAATGTTTTTTTTTTTTCAAAAAACAAATATGACAAGAGAATCAATTGAAATGGTCCCTTTCTGGAGCTTTCTGAAATATCAGCAAACATTTCCTACCTAGGAAACTTGTATTTGCACCAGTTAATAGGGAAATTAGGAAAGACCTGTCATTGTATTGAGAATGTGACCGTGTAAAATGTGAGTTAGTGGTGTGTCGTATTAAACTTGGGTATTTTCCTTTTTCATTTTTATCATGTGTCTTCACAACAAATAAACTCCAACCCAAACAAGGCCAAATAATGCCACACACACTTGCAGCAATCAGGACCTTCAGTTGCAGGGTCTATACCTACAGTGATCAGGCTGTATCTGCCTCTGTGAGTCAATGGATTTAAAAGCTCACCGGGTCTTACCTAACAATTATTCCTTCCAGCCTAAGGCAGAAACACATCAAAGTTTAAAAAAAAAGCTAAAACAAAGATGATTCAATGACAGAAACAATTCCCCAGTAAAAAAATCTGTTCTACCACAGAACACATTGATTAGTTGTCATCTTAACCAGCATGTAGCACTGTGAGAAATAGTCAGTGGTTCTCAAACCCGGTCTTGGAGGGACACTATTCTTAATCACAGGGTAATTGATTAAGTTTTCTACTGAAAAAGTCAAATGGGATTCGTCATTTATTTTCACCCCTGTTGATTTTTTTTTAAATTTCAGATTACCTTCATTCAGGTGTACTGCCTGAATTGTAATCAATTGTCTAACAAAAAAAACACTAATTGTAGGAGTGGCTAACGCAGTGTCATACCCACCTCTATCAACCACTAAGAGCTGTCTAGTCACAAGTAACGGCAAGTAAGTTGAGCACGTAAAGTTTTGCTGGAAACAGTAGACTTTAAGTTGATAAATAAGCAAAAAAATCAATGAAGTCATCCATTTGGACCAGAGGCTTGGAGCTCATTTGGAATACAAGCCAGTGGACACAGTGTTCTTCCAAGGCCAGGGTTGGAAAGCACTACAGTACATGTAAATTGTGTATTAGCAGTTTCCCGTATGACTGAAAACTACGTTTTTCGTCAACACAACTGACTTCTTCTGAACCAACAGTGAAACATAAACCAGAAGACAATGGAAAATTACATAGAAGTGCATTTAAGACAGAGAACAGGTGCCATTTTTTAAACCAGAGTTGTGGGAGATTTTTTTTTTATTGAGAAGTTGTTGAAGCCAATACTGTGGATTCGTTCAAGAAACAGCAGGATGAGATCCTTTGTTAGCTACTAACAAAAAGGGCTAGATGGACCAGATTGTCGCCTCTCATTTGTAACTGTTCTTATGAGCATCCATTCCTTATGAATAAGGCTCTTGTACTTGAATTTGGGTCCACTCTGTAGAATCGAACACTTTTTCCTTCAGACCACTAGAAGTTCAAGCATATGATTTACATTTTAACATATACTGTATAAGTATGAAACATTGAATATGATTAACATTTCCAGATTCCTGATATTTTTGTGTATTGTTCAAATTAACTTAAAGTGTTTCTTAGTTGAACATTAGATACAGACTGATTTCTCACAACACTCAGCACCTCACAGTACATCGTACTGTGTTGGATGGATGTTCTGGATGGATGTATTGGGACAGTACTCTGCAGTATACAGTAATCATCTGCTTCTATGAAGTTTCCTTAAATTGATGGTTTCTTGGCAAGAAATATTAATTGAAAATAATGATTTTCTTTCTTTCTACAATAAATGTAATACTGTACCTGACACCATTTTCTCTGTGACCAGTGTGTCTTCTGTCTGTTCTTCTTCAACATCTGCCTCTCCAGCTGAAGAAGATGGACTAGAGATGGACAGGGGAAAGCTGTCATCTCTTAATGTTTTATTGTTTAAGGAAAACAGGCTACGAGAAGGTGTATCTCCAGATGCTGCAGAGAAACCATCAGAAAAATTCCATAAATGCTGGATCATTTATCAGTCAGAAATAGCAATGCATCACGCCTTTTTCAAAACCCTTCGAGAAAAGACAAGAAATATTTTTTCTGTTATTTAGCATCTATTCACAGATATGTAAAAAACTCACTGTCAATGTGACAGGACATATGTGCCTGGACATACTTCATATTTACCATGTAATACATGGTACATGACTTCAAATTGGGCCAGAACCTTCCAAAACATTTTAGGAGGTATTAAGGCTCCGTGGTGTTGCCATTTTAAAATTTGCAGTTGATTCACCTTACTAGACAGCTTGTCTCATGCCTCTTCCAAGTTTTTCCCATAACTGCAAACTCAGTCTTGCCAATTTACTCTGACACCCTTGCTTTATTTAAGTAACCAGCTGTCAGAGAAAGAAGTTACTGCATGCATCACTACAGTTTATGTTCTCAAGAGGTTACAGCTTTGAACCAACACATTTTAAGGTTAGTTTTATGTGGTTTCATCCTTGTTCAAGCCAAGCAATGAGCTGTGTGTCTAAGTCCAAAAATGTGCCTGTGTTCTGGTTACACAGATGCATGAACACATTCACCAATGATCTTGTAGTATTTAACAGTTTTTGGAATGGTAAAAATTGTGTGTTTATAGATTATCCCTGATTATTATTCTTAACGTTTTGTTAATTCAGAAAATTATATGTTGTTAATAACAGATCATCTAGACAATTTGTTTCTTTAACGTGTGCAATGTTGAATAATACACTTCAGTTAGTGCACATAGATCTCACTGATAAACCCATTGATAAATAACTAGCAAACCACAGGGAATGTGGGCAGACCAAAGCACCAGAGGAGCAAAGCCAATTACTAATGTGCCATTTATTATAGAGCAAATGATAAATATTTCCTGGGCCTCACTCAATCTTAATTAATTACATTTAATAACTATGACATTTTTTAATCCTAAGGGATCCAAAATCCCTTTACATTAAGGAGGAAACATGTCAATTAGCACTGAAGTGCAGGACCCACCTGTGTGATGTATGACAGCCATTGTGTCCCACTACACAGTAAATGGGATGGAAAAGTGAACAATAGCTTCACTAGTTGAATTAAGGGAAAATGTTAAATATGCCAGTGTAATTCCTTGCAAGTCCAAAGTGTAATCAAGACAGGACTTTGAGACCATACACGTTTGAACAGTAATGTAAATTGTCTAATGACCAAGGCATCAGAACCTCATTTTAATATCTTTTTAATATCTCCACCAAATTGAAGGCCAGAACTGAATTTAGCCAATACTTTATGTCCAGATTAACACCACCTCTAACAGTATAATGTCCCTGGTCAAAATACAGGCATGTTGGTTTTGGAAATTCTGTTCCAGGCAGAAGAGTGGAGGACCACCTACTGGTCCACAAAACTCAATTTACAGCAGCTTCCTTAGAAGTCTCCCATCTGAACCTTGATCAGAGCCAGTCCCAGCCAACATCTGAGATCTGGCAATATACAGTATGCCTAGAAGCTAGCGGACTCTGTTGTCATAATGGTGTAGCATAGATTACTTCAAGAATGACGTATCTAATGGAGAGACATATCTGTTTGTTACATTATTCAGTATGATATTCCACGCTGACAGCATTTTTGAAGTTATCTCAAGGACTGTTTCCTAGCACTGGGACACAAAGTTGTTCATAAGGAATGTTATAGACTATGTGTGGATTTTGACAATTCATAAGGTTTTAGAAACATTTAGTTAATGAAGCATATTTAGATGGAGATTATAGTAAATATGTTTTGGTGACTCAGTAGCACATTGGTTAGCATCATTGCCTTCTTGGGCCGGGGTCGGGTTTAGTTCCTCTTCCTGGGGTGCTTAAGTATCTGTGTCATAGTCATACATACAGTACTAGTAGGTTAATTGGCCCTGGTATGAATGTGAGTGTGTAAACAGTATGTCTGTCTTTGTAAGCCCTGTGATGGAATGGCATCCTGTCCAGGGTGTACCCTGCCTTGTGCCAGGATAGCCTTTGGCTACACCTGCGACTCTGTACCGTATAAACCATCGTTTTCCCTGAAGCTTTCTGTGTTTTCTGACAACATTATAATCACTACAGATTTCCTATGGTATAATGATTCTCTCAGGAGAAAAATAAATTAAGTTATTACACACTATAGGCCTATGTTACTTACCTGGTGTTGTCATGGTTGCATCAACTGGTCTGCAAGCTCTTCCACTAGCAGTTTCGATAAAGTGTTTATCACATGAGCAGTGAGCCACTCCAAACTTGTTCTCACACAACTGACTGCACCCACCATTTTTATAAAGGCAGGGATTGGCCCCTGGAATAAGAACAAATTTGCTTTAATGGGCGCATTTTAGGAGAAATGGGAAAATATGCTCATTTATCAGTCTTAAAAATACTATTTTCATGATCAACAGAAAGAGCCTTTTCGTTAGAAGAGGAATACATGAGTCATGACTGCTACTCTCTCAGATACATAAAGCAGGTCCAGTGGCCTCTGACTGTCTCTAAGGACATTTCTCTTATTCTGCATTAGGTTAAACCTAAACCATGGTAAAATTTTAAGTGACTGCAACAGGAATTATTGATGTTACATATCTTGACAGTTACATTTTGATATGGCTACTGTAAATGTCAATAAGTAATTTATTGCCTTTTACTTTTCTTCATTAACTATGGATGTAATCTATTTCTGTTTCAAAGCAGTGAATGCTCTAGGCACGAGGAAGAGTTTATCATACCAGGTTTGGCTAATGGATGAACAATGACCACGGCAGAGGGCCTCTCCATGTTGCCATGGAGACGCACTCGATTTTGCCCACTCCTCTTATCTACTCTCACGACAGAAGATGTGGCCCAATCAGTGAACCAGACGTAATCTTCAAATACAGCAACATCAAAGGGATGGCCTAAAAAAGGCAGAATATTATAGATATTTGTCTTATTTAAGTAAAAATGATATACGATAAGTTGGACACATGAAAAAAATAACAATTCAGTGAATTACAGTATGTGGCCACAATAATATCAGCAAAGGCAGTAGCATACAGTATATGTGTTATTCTGGGCGGCCTACACAAAACCATAACTGAGAACATGGCTCCACTGCTGATTTAATCTACCAGAATGGCATTTTGGATCATTTATGACATTTTCTGGATTTACACCAGGTTTGATCTTCAATAGGTTAAATCATCCCCTCCGCACCTGTGTCCAGATAAGCCTCTTATTAATGTGTTGCTTTATTGGCAATGTATACAAACTTACAAGAAAGGTTAAAACGGAAGGAGGTCATTTGCCACATCTGGCCTATTTGTACGTATTGTGGTAGTTTATTGATCCAAGGATCTTATTCAGCAATATCCTGAAGCAAGCCAAGGTACTGGCTTCTACCACATGGCTGAGTAGCTTGTTCCATACTCTTATAAACCCTTGGTTAAAGATATGCCTTCTGTTCTCAGATTTAAACATGTTTCCCCATAGTTTTCACTTGTGTCCTCTGGTTTGTGTTTCATAGTATATTCTGAAGAAGTCCACTGCTTAGACAAAACCTTTAGCGACATTGAAAACTTGTATCCAGGTTCATTGCAGTATTCTTTATTCAAGACTGAAAAAGGTTCAGTTTGTTCATCTTGTCTGTGTATAATGTTTGTCAAAGTCCTGTAATGCATGATGTTGCTCTTTTCTGGGCTGATTCCAAAGAAGAATTTGGTAACCAAAATTGTACACATTATTCTAAATGAGGCCTAACCAGAGTACCCCTCAATTTTAACATAACATCCCTTAATTTTAATTATACACGATTGACTATACTGTATAGCCTAGCCTTGTTTGTATTTTTATTGCTTTCCCACTTTAAGAAATGTTATTGCTTTTATTGTCAGAAAAATTTAAGTATGCTTTTATAGCTTAGTGTATTTTGTATATACAGTACACAGTAGTTCATATTTTCCGGCATCCATGCAAAATCATGCCTTAGTCTACATTAAACATCCACCAGGTCTTTGTTCAGACTTTAATTTTATCAAAATGTTTTGAATTTCATTTGTTGAATTCTACTATGTTCAGTAATTCTCCCAATTTGGTATTTTCCACAAACTTAACTAGTTTGATATCTTTACCACAATTTACTGTATATCTGATATATAGTAAAATAGAAACAGAAGTGGTTGTAGTACAGTACCCTTATCTGTACTATGTGTTTTTTATTTATTAAATGATTCTCAATACAAATTATTTCATTCCCTGGGTAAATCCCAGTAATGTGACAATTAATTTTATCACAGACCTTCTAGATAAAATCTTGAAATCTAGAAAAATCTAGATAAAGCATGTCATATGTTCGGTGTGTCTTGACTGTTCTTTATTCATAGAACTATAAGTTGGTTAAGCAATACCTTAATCCATCTTGACTTCTTTCTAGGATGTTATTTCTATATACTGTAGGTGGTGCTTCATTTTAGTTCTAATAATTGTTTATTATAGCCATAGATATAACTGAAGTCAGACCTAAAAAAACTTGCTGACTCTTGGGATGAACTTTTCTGTGCTTCAAGCTTAATCTGTCCTCCCCGTGCACTATAGAAGCAAGCTAACTGAGCTTCAGGAAGCTCTCTAATACCTTTGGCTACCTGGAAATGTAGTTTCCTCTGCCCTGTTTCAATGAAGAAACTACACACAGACAAGCGACTCTTTGCTCAAAATATACAGTACTCTTTTTGTATACAAATATACAAATTCACCTCCAAAACTCTTAAGTTTGAGTCTCGTAAAATCCGTGCTAAATGTTATAATGGAAAACAATAAAGAGATATATTTTAAAAAGCCAGATCAACTACCCAAGTACCCAAAATAAAAGCACTTCACTGCCACATGTTACTTTCACTATGGTATAGCCAGTATTTTTTCCAGTTTCGACAGCAAAAGTTACAGAGTTTTTAATGTGTGATTTGTTGTTCCAAATCTACCTTGAGGACTTGAAAGCTTCAGCAGAACTCTTGATTGTCAACTGAAGATATTTAATTTGATATAATATTATGAGTCAGTTACTTCCCCAGGTGCTTCTAATATTGCCACATTCTTTGTGTGTGTAGAAAAGCTGGGTGATTTTGTAAATGTAGTTCTAGGTATGGCAGTATCTTTACTTGTATTATTATTATTATTATTATTATTATTATTATTATTATTATTATTATTATTATTATTATTATTATTATTATTATTCCTTGTTCTCCGCATCTGCCAGATCTGTTGGGTAACAAAGATGTTGTTGGGTAACACAAGGCATTACTGTTTGCCTTTTCAGAATGAACTTAACATATTAAGACAGTTGGGGATTAGCCAACAGAATGTTCATTTTACAGGTTCAAAGTTATGCAACTCCCACACTGATGGTTTACTGTGATTTTCAGTTAGAATAACTTTAGTTAGAATAACGTTAGAATAATTAGTATCACTGCCAGAAGCCTCACCTACTTCATTGTGTGTCAAAATCCGGCGGTTGGAGCCATCCAGATCTGCTACTTCAATAACTGATCGCTTGCTGTCACACCAGTACAGCTTATCCTCCACATAATCTATGGTCAGCCCACTGGGATAGACTAGGCTTGTGTTGGCAATAATGACTCGGTCACCACCTTCCAAAGAAGCACTCTCCAGAGATGGTCTCTCACCCACATCTGTCCAGAACAACTTCCTCAAAAGCAAACAAACAAAACACATCAATAAACACCGAAAATCCTAGCCTGGACAGCAGAGACATATAAAACTGATTATTATTAAAAATTAAATAAAATCACCCACAATTAAATCAAATGTGGCTAATTAACCTTCCGGTGTGTTTTTGGAATGTGGAAGGAAACTGGATCACCCAGAGAACATACAAACTCCACACAGAGAGCACCACAGGTCGGATTTGACCCAGTACTGCAAGGTGGCAATGCTAACCACTGTTACAGTACCAGCATCCTGCAACCAGAGGGCACCCAAACAGATAGAATGTACCTCATCCACTCTGGGGAGACGTAGGTTAGACCTCGTTAACCCATCACCACGCCTCCCCTTTAGCCTACTTAAACCCTGCTCCCTGTTTCAACCTTGCTCAGTATTAGGTTTATTCCCTGAGAGCTACACTTTCCGTTTCTCTAAGATATTCTCTGCTTCTCTTTTTGCCCTTGGATTTTTTGCCTTGCTTTTTGACCACGAATTCTGGATTCTCCTTTGGATAGTTATTGCTTCAAGATCTTTTGGCATTTTGACTTGTTTGTTTGGACTACGGCCTTGGATTTCCATATTTCCCTGTATATGCATAGGGTTCATCCCTTACCATCAGCTACTTTTAGCTTAACAACCACTGTGCCACTTAGTCACCCATCCTTTATAGTGACTATGTTACTGAATGTCAGCTAAATAAACTGGATTCACAGCATATGGATGCCATTAGTAGGACCTGCAGAGGTCACTGCAGTTCTGTTCTGCTTTCCCACATTGCATCAAACACTTTCCCTACCACGCGAGCATCTGAAAATCCTGACTAAGAACCCTTTTCATTACTGAATATGTCAGATTGGACTAACAGATGCTCTGATGAGAACGTGTGTAGGCCGAAGCAATGTTATTTTCATCCACGAGGTGGAACTGGTGTAGGGAGGACAGGAGCAGAGCAGCTTGCTTGACTTCAATAATCCTTCTTAAACCCTACATGAACTGAGAAGAGCATTACCGTTAAACAGGGCTGACAGGAAAATCTGAGATAAAAGGCTGTTTTATACTATAAGCTTCAGCCTTTTGCTTTCTGCTCTTCTTATTAATTTTTTTTCTATTTGTTTTCTATTTGGAAACCATTCTGTGGGATTTTCAAGCGTTTGTTGGAAATTGGATGTATTGTTTCTTTGTTTGTTTGAGTGACAACTCACTCAAGGGTGGACAGTATTCTGTCAGGGAGATGCCAGAGAGCGCTGTACAACACCTTACTTTGCCACTGAATGCAGAGTTATTGCCCTTGGCTTGTGAATATCCTCTCTGATGACCATTTCCCTGTTTAATCCACTCAAATCACTTCGCTCAATACTCGACAACCTAAGGATACAAAGAGGTGGTGTTAACAACTCTGTGAATGAAGCATAACCAAATAATTGACTCATTCATTATGGTTAGATTTTTCTAGACTTGACAAGAAACAGCTTAATCAGTATTCTCAATGGTCAGCACCCATTTGTTAAGTAGCATTTAATTTCGGGGAAGTATAGTAAGTAGGAGCACAGACAAAGTCAGGTGACCAGAAAAATAAATGCATTATGTGGATCTAGGCATGTTTTATATTGAATGTTTTTAATGGAACACAAAACAATAGCAGGTGAAACCATATACTGTACTAAATTTCTCCTCCCAAAGCAGTGTCAAAGGTCAGTTCATGAAGCAGGTCCTCCACCAGGTGAAAAAAGGATTTAGCACTCAGTCTAGCACCTTGCAGTTAAAGGATGGCTTCAACTATGGGCAGTTTTAATAGGAACACCTCATTATGCAGTCTCTGAAGATTGTGGTGTCTTCACCAATATCAAGTGAAATAAAGCTAAAACAACACCAGACAACATTACTCATGTCATAATAAATGGGGGAAACTAAAATTGCAAACTTTCAGCTCAGCTAGGCTATATACTGTATAGATCTTTGTTTTTTAGTGTTTGACATAGACTGTAGTTGTACTTGGTTGTTCAAGCATTTGGGAGCTCACTGTTTTATTATTGTGAGGTGATTTAAGATATTTTACTCCTGTCTTTCTTTTTATTGAGATGTAAACTATACAATATACAGTGTGGTGAAAAGGACATCCTCTTAAGATCGTACAATTGAACAAATTTGGACATATGTGACCTTCACATAGTCCAGATATAATTCCAGATGTAATATGATGCATACCTTCAATACAATATTCCCTATTCTTTATTTAGAATGTAGTACAGAAATATCAATACAGTAAATAATATAATAAGCTCCTAGCAAGCTTTTTTGGATACACTTGGACAAAAGAGATTTACGTTTTTAATCCCTAGCAAGGCATTATTAAAATGACATTCCCTCTTCAGCATTGATACCAATAACAAACCTGTGCTACAAATACAACTGACATCATTTAATGCTTTACTCTATAACTGATTTCTAACAAAAATGATAAGATGAAGTTAAAAAGATTTTTAAAAATTCAATTTTCTGGATAGTTTTAAGCAGTGTCTGGTGATGTTAATTACATTCCCAGTTTAGTAAGAAACACAAATAATCTAGGGCTAATTAGTGTTGATCAAAATGTGTAACAAAATACCAAAATACAAAACCAGGTACACATCAGGCAAGTATCTTTAAGTGTCAGAATTTATTTTTATTTCCTGCATCAAAATAATTCTAGTAGTACAATTAAGACTTACTGAAATCCACATGAAGAATTGGGGATTTTACTGTATATTATTTATAAATTATATAGAAGCAGGTATTTTATATTGTTTATAGAATTGATAAGATTATCTGCATAATTACCATGCAGTGTTGCAATAATGCAGTAATAATAAGCACCTATAAAAAAATAACGTTTTTTCTATACTGCCTTTAAAAGTGGCTTCTCAAAGCTCTTTCACTTCCTCAAATAGTTCAGAAAGCATGGTCACCACAATACTAGTTAATGTATCTCATTCGGAGTTTCTCACTCTAAGCAAACTACCAAATGGAAACTGAATTTGGAAAGATAGTTTATCCATAGTGGAAAGTTATGTATTAGAAAATTCTATATATAAAGAACGTGGGCCGATTATATTTTGTTAATCATTTTTCAGCAATTTCAATTTAAAATCATTTAGACGTTTGTTGAGAAGAAGAGTTGTGCTCAGATGGATATCACTTTAGAATCTATGGAAAGTAGCTGGCAGTCCTGTGGAAAAAGTGAACCAAATAACATTCCAGGGAAGATTTGCAATGACATTTGTCTCCTGGCCTTCTATTCTGACCTGCGAAGCAACTGTGTTCCAAAAAATGTAAGCAATTTGGATACTAGCTCTCAAATTTAAACTTCAAATTTAAATTTAAATCTTTTCAACATAAACATGTGGTCATTTTTCAAGACTGTGTTTCAAAGACAAAAGGCAGTAATGTTTTGTTTTCCTTTTCTGGTTTGTATCGTGCTACATTTGCAACTATTAACCTTTTGCAGAACATATATTGCAGGTTAAATATTTTGCTTTGGATCAGACACTTTGCAAATTTCTCTGCTCACAGAGCTGAGTGCTCCAAACAAAATCTGAAGAAGATAGAAATGTTTCTTTGAGGCTGTGAGGTCATTTTTAAAAAGACCTGGAGAGATGAAGACTTGTGAACTATGATGCAGTACATTATACAAGGCTGAGCAACCTGTTCCTTTGTGTAATTATTTTTTAATATATTTATGTATATATATATACATTATATCTCTTATAGATATATTTAGATATTTAAACCATGTAGACAGATACTTTTAAATATTTTTTTCACGACATGCTTATTTGAAAATCTCACATCTTAAAAAACTGAATTCCTGTTTCCAGCATTGTTTGACTTTTTATATGCTGCTCTAAAATGCAAATTATGGTGCTGGTGTTGCAGAGTCACATGTTGGTCATTGTTAATATTCAGGCCAATTTTAATTTTTCCGTGGCCAGTTCTCACAAGGTAAGTGACACTAGAAGAAGCAAAATGTGTCATTGACTATCATGTGTAAGTAAAAAAAAAAATGCTACAGTTAATCGACTTTGCACCTCTAATTAAAGCTTGTATGTCTCTGCCAATGAAGACTTACCTGCGGTCAGTCCAGTACAACTTGCGGTTAATCCAGTCCACTGCAAGCCCTTCGGGTAAATCTACATCCTTGTGAACCAGAACCTCTCTTTCTCTGCCATCCAGGTTTGCTCTCTCTATCCTCTTTAGGGCTGTGTTGGTGAAATAGACCTGGAACACAACCAGACAGCAATAACAAGTAAAGGTTTGGTAAAATGCGTTGCCTGCTTCATTTTGCGAACAGTGTACAAAAATAACATCCATCAATAATACATTGAGTAGAGAAATCCTAATCCCCATCTCCATCCACTAAACGCCCAACCAGTATGGCAATCAACTCCTATTTTCAAATGTCTGTACTCAAAAGGACGTACACATTTAAAACTCAGTATAAAAGTTTAAAAGAAAACTGAAGAAAAAGAATGAATACCAAATGAACTAGAGAAACATAAATGTTCTACAGAAGAAACTTTGTGATTACTTCTGCAGGAGCAAACAGCCCTGTTTTCAACCTTTTGCTTCAAGATCATTGGCAGCGTCAATCTTTGTTTTAAAAAAGCTTAAGAAAGATTTTTTTCAAATGAATGTTTTTGTTATAATGATACATCCCTGGTTAAACAAGATCAGATGGGAGAAGCGAGGGTGACGAAGGAAGGAGTGTTTATGTTTTAGGAGTGAATACTCCAAAGTCCAGTAATTAGTGGAATCAGAAAGAGCTGGGCAAAGGGGTAAGAGTGAAACCTTTATGCCTGGTAATTAGTTAAGAATAAGAACATGAATGAATTTTAGAGAGAGATGACTAAGACCAAGAGAGCAAAGATTAGTAATAAGTTAGAGAGAATCTGGGTGCCATACAGTATAATATATGTGGATTCTCCAATGGTAGTTAATGCAGATGGAGAGATAACCCAGCACCATGGTGTTATTTGGGAATGAAATTGAATACTGCGGGGCCTCATGTAAAGATAATGTGATCTGAGTGTAATGAGCCATGAACTGTGTTTGAGGCTAGACCTGGGAAGACCAGCCAAGGATCTCTGCATTCTTTCCCAGGAGGTGACCAACACGAATGAGTTAGGATTCCTAAAGGGGTCTGGAACAGTATATAAGAGCAGAGACAGGCCAAGTAATAAGGTTACTCACAGGCAGTGTCAGGATGGTTGAGGAGCTAATTGGAGTTCACACCCTTAAATTAAATGTAACCTAATTTGTAAGCTAGTTTAAAGTGTCTTTACCTTCTCATCTTTCATGCTGTGAATCTTTGTATCTCTCCAGTTAGTACCGATTGAAAAAACTGTATCTGTGCAACAGATATTACACTGTGTTGCTGTTAACTCATTAACATTATATGGATAATATATTCACCTATTAGTTAAAGTGTGAAAATGTAAAAACAAATATTTTCTGTATCATTCTGGTAAGGAAAAAAAACAATGTAACTTGTTCAAATTCTCTTATTCATTTTGAGGTTTATGAAGGAAGAATATCAGTTGTGACTGTGAGTTCAAATCTGTTCATTCACATTCCTGTATCATCAAATGTAACCTTGTTTTGCCTTTTTTTAGTAGGCCAATTGAAATTATGATAATCCATGAAATACAGTAAATACCAGTATTCTCAAAGCATTGTTAACTAAAGGCCTAATGGAATTACAGTACCTTTTTTTCAACTGGGTCATAGTCCAAAGCTAAGATACTTTCCATATGCTCCTCCACCAGACTATTGTAACTTGTTCCATCAATGCTGATCCGTTGAATACCAATGGTGTTTGCTAACAGCAAATAAGACATAGGTCCTGGATGCACACAAAAAAAATTGTATTCCTTCATAAACACATTAAAAGTGAGACTCTAAATAAAAAGAAAAATGATTTTCAGAACTACAACAACCATATTATTTCATTCCACAAGATCATTCTTTATGTAACTCAAATGTAAAATATGTGCAATACATTCACAAAATGTTCAGATACATGTTCCCCAAATAAAACTGAAACTAAATAAATAAAAAGGTTAATAGAGTCTATGTGATTTTGCAAGAATGTTCCAATGAAATGATTAAATCTACACACCCATCAGTGTTCAATGGTAATCATAAACTTTGGGAACTCGTTGCTTTATATGATCTGATATACAATTTCTTCTACTCTATGTCTGGTATATGATCCATGGCAGTGAACTGTGCATAGCCACAATTAAAATTCCCAAGACGTTCGGTGCGCAAAATATTCAATTTTGTGTTTGAGTTGGTCTTGGCAACTGAGATTTCAAAACTGGACTGAAATAAGGAAGTGGGTTGAGCTTTCAGTAGTTCACATTTCTGGCAAGTGTGAGTAGAAAGAAAAAGGAAATGGAGGCTACCTCCAAAACTCAAGATTAAAAAGGTAACAGTGTTTTGTAAAATAATGAATTTTCATTGTTGATATAATAAAGATCAAATATAGCATGTGTAAACATTTTGTCTTTTTACTGTTCAGAATCAGTATAACTTTCAAAGTTTACAATCCAGAGCAAAACATGCTTCTCCATTTACAGAAAGAAAATGCAAACATTTCCAGTAGAAGCAGATGGCAAAGGTCTTCAGTACTTTGAGACTGGTGGACAAGCAAAGTCTGCACTCTCCACTTAGCAATTCATGCTAAAGACAACCACTCCAAAATGAATTTGACCTATTCATACTGTAAGTCTCATGAAGTAAAAAAAAACTAATTCAATTTGACACTGATAAAATCAAGATTTATCTCTGCAGTTTACACTTGTTGAAGAAAAAAATGTTTTGATTGGTAAAAAGGAGAAAAAAAAATGAATTTTGTTGCCTCTTTAACATCATGTCTGAAGTTTTGCATACTGTTCGCAAACTTGAAAAGATAAATAAACTTTGCAAAATTAAAGCTTTTTAGTCATTCTCTCTTATATTCATTCATGGCATACTTTTTGAAAACATGCCCACATAAATTTGTAATGTGGTTACAGTTTCTCAAACTTGAAAAAGATTATAAATGCTTCCTGTATACCAGCATTTCCTGTTTTTGTTGCCTTCGTTTCTGAAAGTGCATACACATTGCAAGCAAAGACAAAAAACTAAAGAGAAAAAATGAAACATGTTGATTGCATTCAGTAATTATTCAGACCATTGAACAATGTTTCGTGGAAACACTACTGGCAACAATTACAGCCAAAAGTCTCTACCACTTTGCATACTAGCTTGGTGCAGTTTATGCCCATTCTGCTTGTCAGATTTGCTCAAGCTCTGTCAAGTTGCTTGGGGATCTGTTACAGACAATGAGTTACATGTCTTTCTACAGACTCTGAACAGGACTCAGAACATTGACTGGGCACTCAAGACGATTCATTTTCTTATTCACTTAGCCACTCCAGTATAGCTTTGGTCATCAACTTTGGGCCCTTCTACTACTGATAGGCTAATTTTTTTGAGGATTTTAGGTTTTAATCAGGTTTTACTCTACGATTTGCCAGTACTTTGGTGCACCATGTTCCCATCAGTCTTGACAAGACTTCCTGGTCTCTGCTCATGAGGGGAACTAATGCTGCCACAACCACACATGAGTGTAGAGGGGTGACTTAGTGAGTGATGTATTATGCTGAGTTGCTTTTAAACCAAAAAAAGTTAAATTTTGTCTTCTCTGACCAGAAAACCTTCAGCCACATTTTTCAAGTATCAATTTAAAAAAAAAACTTTGTTGCAAACTTCATGCAGGATTTGAGATGGATTTTTTATTCTGCCATACAGTCCAGTTTTTTGGAGTAACTGGGATTTTGTTGTCTCGTGGACATTTTCTACTATATCAGCTACTGAAATCTCATTCTTCCAAATACACAATTGACCTCACCAGTTTTCACCTTGTCCAGCTGATTACAGTAGTTAGGAGGAACAGCTAGATCTAAGCAGTATCTCGGTGGCATGATACACATTCCCTTTCTTAATGATCAACTTCACATGCTCAAAGAAATAATCAGTGTTTTCATGTTTCTTTATTTTTTTACCCTCCTAATAATCTGCTTTTCTACACATTTTATCCAAGTTGTTTTAATAGCTCCTTCATCTTCATGGTTGGATACTTAAAAAAATATTTTTGCAGAGAATGATGCCTTTAATGTGAAATGATGTGCTGTCTGCACACAGACAGAGGCCTCTCAACTAATTATGTGACATGTTAAGGTAATGTAGAGCACCTAAATTGGTTTTGATCTGCCACACCAAAGGGTATATAATCCAGTTTGTTACTGTATTATCTATTAATTTTTTTCTTTTTGTTTTTTACTTTGAATATGTGGAGTAGATGGTCTATGTTAATGAACAGTAATTGCTACTTCAATGCGCCTTGACTACAAACTTAAAAGTAGCTTTTAATTGTGAAAACTGTTCAAGGGTCTGAATACTTTTGCAAGGTTCTGCAACTCATGGTTTTGGCTGTGGTTCTCTTGAGACACTGGTGCAGAACACAATCAGAAAGACTTGCCTAAAGCAGCACAGTGTTTTCCATCTGGTTCCAGTTGATAGCCGGGCAAACATTCACACTCCCACGTCACAGGACTCAGAAGCACACAGGTCTGACTGCAGCCTCCATTGTCTGATGAAGAGCACCCTGAACACAAGATGTAATATTCAATAACCTCTGGAGGTTCTTGTTTATTTTCTTAGCATATACAACAAAAACTAAAATTAACTCATCAAAATCTTTACAATACATATTTTCTGTATCTGTTAAAGAGATGAATGGATATTTGCCAGTTATGCCTTCCAGCATCCTGTTGCTGTTACCGTAACATTCATTTTTTTATGGGACAGAGTTGTTAGCCTTGTGCCCAACCTCCAACATGGAGGACCTGGTGCCTGACGTGGGACACAAACCCACTATCCTGAGATTATGACTCTTATGCTCTACCAACAGTATTAAAGAGAAGGTAAAGATTATTTTTTAGCAAACACTGATAACTTTCAGCCTGTCTCGGGGCTTCAATTAGACCATAAAGCGCCACGAAAATGACATTAATGCAAAAAAAACTAAGATGTTAATGATAATTATGTGAACTTTACATATTATATAGGTCACTGTAGAAGTACACATACAATTTCATTTCTATGAAATGATGATAGATATAATCCCACCTGTACATTTTTTTCCACCTGGTCTCAGTATGGATCCTTCTGGACAGAAACAGATGTTTCCTTTATCTGTCTGAATACATCCATGACTACATTCTGTAAAGTTGTTTGCACAAGGGAGTACCTCTGTAACAATAAATACATGCAGATTTAAAAGAAAACATAAAGAAAACGTATTTCAGAAATGCTTACTGTCTTTCAATTAGACTAAATCAACTTATTTCTGCAAGTAGAAAATATACATATAGTAACATAAATCTCAAGCAGATGCATAATATACTAAGAATCAAAAGAAATGTATTACTTTCAATAAGTTTATGTGGGCATGTATTATAATAATATAGTATGGCTGATAAGCAGACACATAACATAATGATGACAGCACCATGATAAACAGGAAGGATGTCGCTGACTTGGTGATGCTCTGTGTTGGGTTTGTCCAAACCGTAATGGTTTGCATTTAGACCATAAAGTTCCAATTTTGACTTCTCCTTTTGCCACATGTTTACAGTATCACTTAAAAAGCAGTGTTCCAATCTCCACACGAGATTTAACTTTTTTATCTTGGATACTCAAAGACCTAGAGAAAAATGTATTTCTGAAATGTTTACTGTCTTTACTGATTTGTCTTAATCAACGTATTTTTCTTCTACCAGCAGGAAATATATATAACATATATATATATTATATATATAGGCAGATGCATAATATACTAAGCATCAAAAGAAACAGATTACTCTTTGTGTGTATGTTTAAGAGAAATAAAGTATGACTGACAAATAAAACACTTGAAACAAGTTTTCCTCTTAACTTTGCTTATAGTTTGCTCTATTTCCATTTTAGTCTTCGACAAGCTCCTGAGTCTCTGCTGATGACAATCAGTCACATAACATCATGCTGCCAGCACCCTGCTAAACAGTAGGAATGTTGCTGACTTGGTGATGCTCTTGTTTGGGTTTACCCAAACTGTAATGCTTTGCATTTAGACTATAAAGTTCCAGTTTTAACTGACTTTTTTCCACGTGTTTACATTATCACTAAAACATTTTGCCACAATCTCCATGTGGGATCTGAGATGGGTTTACCACTCTATTGTACAGAGTAGCTCTGTGGAATGACTAGAATATTGTTGATTCATGGACATTTTTTCTCATCTACTGAAGTTTGGATTCAACGCTAGTGACATCCCTAACCAGTTTAATCCTTATTCAGCTGTTCAGTTTGAAGAAACAGCCTGATCTAGACAGTATTTGGAAAGTGCAATAAACCTTCCCTTTCTTAATAATTGATTTCAGCTTGCTTAAAGGAATATTCATCCAATCTTCCATATTCTAACCAATTTTTTCTAAACCAGGGTCACAGGGAGCTTGGGCCTTTCCCATAAAGCAACAGGTGCAAGGATACAACCTGGATAAGACACCAGACCATTGCACAGTATACACAAAGACACACACACTTACACCAGGACCAGTTTTCCCAGAAGCCAACTAATCTACAGTATCAGTATGTCTTTGGACTGTGGCAGGAAATTAAAGCACCCACTGGAAACCCACACAAACACGGTGAGAACATACAAACTCAACTCAGAAAGCCCCCCCAGACCTGCTTTGAAACCAGGACCCCAATGTTGCACAAGAGCAATGCTAACCACTGTGCCCCCAAGAAATACTTTGTATCTTTGAAACATATATACTGTATACTTTACAGTACTTCCAATTCATTATCAGACTAAGGGAATGTATGGAAATAGGATTGTTTGTTCTACGATCAAATGGAGCAATATTATTATATACAAAAAGAAAAGAGGCCATTCAACTAATTGTATAACTTTTAAAGTAATTGTGAGCACCTGAATTTTGTTTTTCTCATAGCAGAGAGAGTGTTCTCTTTCAGACTGTTCTGCCCATAATAGTGTTCTGTTTGAGCATTCAAGTTTTGATTTGAAAAATCACTTTAAAAATGTGTATATGTCTTTTGTAATTCAACAAAGTGGTACATAAATGGAAGGATGGTGAATAGTTTTTCAAGCGCACTGTATATTTTGTATCCTTTTCTCTTATTGACTGCACAAAATAGAAGTCAATTTCCAGTAAAAAAGTTTTTGATGAAGTATAAATATAATTCTTTATTTTTGTTTACATTAAGTTTAAAATATCACACTCCTGTTTTTCTGTTAGCTTGAATTATCTGTGTTTTAAGATTAAACCATCTACATCATCATAATGTGTAAACATAAAATCTAAAAACCACCAAAATGGACTGACTGAAAACATGCTAAGGTTTATTAGTCTTCCATTGTCAATATGATGGATTGTGCCTAAGGTTGCAATGATCATCACAGACATTGACATTACTCTAAACCTGCTTAAGTATTGTAAAAGTGCTGATTAAATGTATTGCTTCTTATGAGTTTCACACACTTCTAATCACATTGCACTGTTAGATATAGAAACATTGAAACATTAGGGGAATTGCGTTTATGACATAAAACAGGCAGTACTTCTTTACAAAAAGAGATGTGCATGTAAACTATCCACTATTGACTGATTAAACAAACCACACTTCTGTTGTTTAAAGTGAAACCTGCTGAAGTAATGTGGGGAGAAAAGATTATCAAGTCAGTCCTGTGGCAAAAAAGGAAAAAGGGCAGATTTTTTTAACCTGTCAAATTTGATAAAATGTTTGGTAAGTTAAAAGAAGTAGGTACTATCTGTAGTTTCCTCATACTTCTTTTCTAGATTTTAATGTTTACTATCCTGTATTCTCAAACAATTTAGCACAAATTATTTTTAGCATTATATTCTTTCTTGCAAGCTGTAGATGTTTGTTTAACCTTCAAATTTAATTTAAGAATGACAAAAGCAAACCATTCATTATTTGCATTTTAACGGTCATATTGTTACAAACTAGGATGGTGTCAGTAAAGTATACTGGGAAATAAGTCTGAGCTGTACAGTAGGTCTGATCTTAGGCACTTGAGTACAGCTCTATCAAAAGAGAAATAAATCAGAGACGTGAACAAAAAAATATGTATTAACAAGAACTGTATTGTATTATACACTTCCTATCTACATTACAGTAGCACTGTTATGTTAATGCTTTTCACACACTCTTACTGGATTTACAGTACTGCAAAGGAAGAAATGTAATTAAGGGGAAGAGAATAAAAAAAGTCTGGTGATGCCACATAAACATCCAGCATTGTGTCTGCGTTATATTACTATATGAGTTGAGGTTTAAAAGTAATATATTAAAATAACAATAACACAAAACTAAATCACACAACAAACAACATTAAATGTTACACTATTTACAAAACAAGACATCTCAGAAGCTGGGGTGATATATACTGTACTCAGAAATACCATAAACTTAACCCTGTGACCTGAAACACTAAACATACCAAGGAGAGAGATGAACCTTGCTTTCTAAATAAAAGAATACAATCCAGGGTTAAAACTCCCTTCCAATACCCCAGATGCTTAAAACATCTCTATTCTAAAGATGCATCGTCAAATTTGGAGAGAACTTTTTTAACCTGAGGATCGCACAATAAAGGAAATGATAGAACAGTCAGCTCTCTAAAACAAAGTTCAAATTACCTACCCAGAATCAGATTGGGAGAGTAAATCAGGTAATTTAGTAAAGGCAGTGTGGAAATTATGTACAGTATGTCAGGCTACTGTATCTTCTGAGCTCTCAGTTACAAAATTGAATTCTTTGCGTTCCAAATCTTTAACTGTTGATGACTTCAGGTCTACTAAACATCCTGGACCATGGACTGTGGTGAGTGTGTCTCTGTCACTAGGATTTGTTCACAAAAGCTCACTGGTAAATCCATGTTCAGAACCACACAAAGCCACTGCTCTGACTTGGAGACCTGGAGAATTCAACACTAACCAGGTTCCAAGGGGATTATGTCACTGTGACAGACTCATGCTGTCACTATTTTTCTCCTTACCTCCATTCTTCTGCTTTGTGTATAAGGTATTTTTAAAGCTGTAGTTTCATAGAACAATGTGGATAAACTGCAAAAACATTACATGGGATGCATCAAATGAGCTAACCTATACAAATATTTCCTCTGTTTATTTTGTCTGTTTCACAGGTGCTGTGCTGTGAAAAAGGGTCCAAAAGTAGTTCTTTGGGGAAATGTTACAAAAATTGTACAACTCCTTTCTTGTAAAGCTAACAGGGAATATAAATAATTTCTTGAGTGAGAATAAGTCATCTCATCTTTAAATGCCTCGAGACTGGCAAGAATAAAAATAACAGGCTCTAAAAATAAGTTCTCAAATTAAAGGTGAGAGTGAGAGCGGAGGTGCTTCACACTCCTATGAGTTTAAGGGACAATACTAAAGACTTATTGCTGGTGTTTTACCAGGAACCTCTCTTCTTTGGCAAAACCGCTGCAAATGACATTTATTATTTTTAATTAAAGTACAGTGAGACTATCTTACCTTGACAGGTTTTCATGTCAGGAAGCAACACAAAATTGTCAGGACAGGTACAGAAATAGGATCCAGGAATGTTAACACATCCTAAAGTGCAGCCATGGTTCCAAAACGCACATTCATTGACATCTAGTTGAAAAAAAAAAAAACAATACAAAAGGTTTTTAAGCCAAAAGGGTAGAGTGCAGTATTCTTCTTTGAGAAGCACTCTCAATGTAAAAAGTAATATATTTGCACTAGTCTATTTGTTTCTGGTGTGTTATTTTCTGTATGTAAAGTGCACTATTTCTTCAGAATATATCAGTATAGGTGATTATGGGATTTATATACATATACACACACAATTATGTTTATATTGTTTATGAAAGCAGAAAAATACAATTTATGTAATAAATACAGCCAGTATCAATAGTTTCTACTGTTCATACTGTACCTGATATGATCTGAAGGCTGAAGTTGGTTTTCAGTGTCAAAAATGCACATTGTGGCCTCCCAAGTAGCTCAACAGGTAACACAGGGTGAATTCTGTGATCTAGGCATCACAAGTTCAAGCCTGGGTTATGCCATTATTCAGTTATGACTGGGATTCCCCAATCAATTATACAGTACTTAGTGTCAATGGTCAGCCAGGACTCTCTTATCAAACACAACAACCCCTGTGGCTTTCTGGGTGGCAGGAAGAGTGCGATGCTCCCTGTGAGGGATATGTCTCTTCTCCAATATGCTCTAAAACTTTCATTACAGGGCTATGCTGTGTGTAAAAGACAACTGGCTCGAAAGTGGGCAGCATCAGAGGATTCTGCCACCATTTCCTTCCCCCTGTGTGTCACATCATTTAAACATGACTGATCCTAACACCTGTAGTTGTAACAGTTCATAAGTTCACCACCATTAGGTCACATGAATGATTGTACAGTCATTGGGCAGTTGTACCAAAAGCTGTGGAGGAAGTACAGACATCTGTCCAAGACTGTTCATAGACACCTCAGATTAAATATTACCTTCACAGTAATTTCCATATTTGTTGAGGACATATCCTTCACTGCATTTGCACTGTCCTGTCTGTGTGTGCCTGGAGCACACCCTTGTGCAATTCTCCTTCAGCTCATCACACCTTCCACCTGTGAAACACAATATCATATAACTATCCTGATGCACAGTACTAATGCAACACTCAGGTCTATTTCTTTTATTTGTATATTTATAATGTGCAATTCAACTTTTTGTGTACTGTTCTATTTTTTGTACATTCTATACTGTGAGCAACTTATTTTTTAGTGTACTTCTCACTGACTGTACTGACGGTATTGAATGTATTGTATTGTTGTATTTTTTCGATACACTGTGCTGTGTTGACTGTGCTAAGCTGCTGTTGCACTGCAATTTCCCTCATGGGATTAATAAAGTATCTTAGATTTCATTGAATACTCAAGCTATAGAGCAGCACAGTGGTGCACTGGTTAGCATTGCTGCTTTGCAATGCTGGGACCCTGATTTCAACTCCTGGGGTGCTCTCTGTGTATAGTATGGCCTCCCTGTGTTCATGTGGTTTTCTTCTAGGTCCTCTGGTTTCCTTCCCCTGTCATGTTTGTGTCTGTGTGTACCCTGGGATGGTCTGGCTTCCCTGCAGCCATGTACTGGATACAGAGTTTAAGAAAATGAATACTATAGATGATAGGAGTTGGATTCTAAGCATAGGCAGAAAAGGCGCAGATAAAACAATTTTGGCATGTTTTAGTGTGAAACACAACACACTGCCATCTTTGGTACCACCCAATAAAGTTAGGATATAGAGATTGATGATATTAGCAAGCTAATCTCACAGTTGCTGTATTGATTTAAATCAAATAGTATTGTATGTTTTACTATTTTATTGTTCTTGAATTAATTACAATCGTGCCATTTGATATGGCTATTTTCTAAAACCTAATTTCAGCATTTTTAACTCAACTAACTGCAGAGCACCAGGTACTTTGATGAAAGCATACAACAGAAGTTCAATACAGTAGGTGTTAACCAAAGGTACAATTATGTTCAAACTATCAACAAATCTCACTATTTAAAATGTATTTCAACAGGGACATAACATCCAAGAATTAAATGCTTTCTGAACGTTTGAAAGATTTAGTGAGATAGTTTTGACTTAAACCATTTGATTAATGGCTCTCAAAACCCATTCAGAGAGGAGTTAACCAAAGGGTAGCTTCAAGGTGGAGTTGGGGTGAAGGAGGGATGCTTCAGATGAATGTGAAAGGAGTTGTTTGAGGTCAGTTTATGTAGCTAGTATGGTGATGAGGGTGATTAAGTGCAGCTGCATGAAATTCACTTGTCGTTGGTATTCCACCCAAACTTCAGTTAATAACTTCCATAAAACATCAGGTGCCAAATGAGCTTTGATGTGCTGTATATTTAATACTGTTGTCTTTTCAAAGTATGGTACATGCATATACATGTTATAGAATGGACTGGGTCACTGTCAGAAACATTCTTTTTTATTTAAATATACTGGATCTTTATATGTTCCTATCACCAAGGAGACCAATCATGTCCTAAAAGAGATAAAAAAATACAACACAACCCCACTGTTAAAAAACATTCTGCTGTCAGTAAATTAATTTAAACTTTTCCTGATTATTTTATTTTAACAATGTTATATGAGTAATTTGTTATTTTTGTCATAAAATAATTTGATATAAGAACAGTTGTAGAACATATCTGCATAGTTGTAAAGCATACTGTATTTTTCAAACTCTAAATTAAAACAATAATACTGTATGTCCTTTATTTCTTGGTATATCAAACATACTGTATCAGTTATATCTTACTTAGAAAATATAAAAAAATAGCAAATGAAGTGCTTCACATACTCCTGATTCCATTAAATGTCTTATAAGCTGGTTTAGTGAAATGATCTTAAAAACCTGTTGATCAGTAATTCAGTTCTTACTACATTGTCAAGGACCTGCCTGTTTTCTGTAAGCTGAGACTTACAGTATTTTGGTTTTCTGTGTGGCAAAGCATGAAAACACTATTTTTTAAAAAGAATTAAGCAGCAACCTGCTAAGCTGAGAAAAAAAGGTTCTCCTGCCATTGGTTGCTTGAAAGGATGCACCACCTTCACTTCAACAGGAGGATGAAGTGAATATTTAGGACCGATATTCACGACATCTTCACCAATGTATTTATTCACTCGTCTTATGGTTCCATTCATCACGTCAGAGTAGTAAAGGCTGTCCATAAACAGAGATATTGACAGAGGATGGGATCTACAGAGAAAAAAACAACATATGTTTAACTGGACACAGGAAGTACAATCCAATTTCTTTGGTTTTTGTTGGGATTTCTATTGTTTAGGAATATTCCCATAGTATAGTAGTCTACATTGTCTATGAATTTTAAGTATTAGTTAAAAAGACATTTTTTAATTCTTCAAGCTTTTAAAGGAGAACATATTTATTGTCAACTCATTATATTGTCTTTATCTTGTTTAATTAAATATAATCCTTTATTCATATCTAAAATTAATGACTACTGTTTCCTCACAGTTTTTAGTACTGTGATGAAACTTGTAGTCTCAATGTGTTTGAGTATTTTTAGGCAAACTTTGGCTAGCTCTGCAGATGCTGAATTTCAGAAAAATGAAAACAAATGGCACAAATGTGTGAACAGTGACAAAATCCATTCATAAAAGTCTCTTACTCTGACAAGCAAGCCTGTGCCCGATTTTATAGACCCCCCTGCTGGGTCACAGAGATTATATGAATAGTGTTTTCCAGCAGGAGTTGCCTTCAATAAACATACACCACAAGAGACAGATGCTCTATTTTCATAAGTAGCATGCCCACCATCTTGATATTCAAAGACCTGTTCAATCCACCCATCCCCAGAGTTTCAGTGTCCCAAATGACTGGGCTACAGTACTTTTACATACAGTACCTACTGTATCTGAAGTTTCAGAAACAAACCCACCTTGCAATTGGTTATATTGTGCACTACATGCATCCTTTGAGGTATATTTTTTCACACAAAGTGTTGGTAAAAGAAATATAAAATATTTTTAAAAGATTAATGACATTTTATTGAGTTGAGTGTTTCCTGGTTTTGTTTAATTCTCCCATTTATACAGTATAACGATTTTTGTTTTAGAGATGTCTTATTTAGTAGTTCAGGTGGGTAGCTGCATCAGCAGGCTGCAAAGGAACAAGTAATAGGTTTATTCCATGCTGCAATGAAAAGAAAGAAAAAACACGTTTCGGCTATGGAGTGTTCAGATGAACACAGCTGAAAATTTGTGTTTTCTTTCTTCTTTTTTTCAGCATGGAATAGATCTATTACTTGTTCCTTATTTAGCTAATGTTTTATTTGATTTTTCTAGAGGTTATAGAAACAACTAAATTATGCTAAACACAGCCATCTAAATGAACAGCTGCTGATTTCTGCTGAAGGAAATCAGCTGCTGAAGGAATGCTGATTTCTATTTTACTATCATCTGTCAGAATTTTTTAAATGTCCGGTGTGTTAAAGCTGGGATCAGATAGAGAGATATAAGATGGGTTTTAATCATTTTTGCAAAAGTCTGTCAATATTCACATATAGAAAGAATAAGAAAAATGAGAGATGTGAGAAGGCTTACCCCAGTGTTTGCTTTAGAATATGAATGAAATTTCCATTGTAGTCACACGATCCAACAACACTCCCATCCTCTGAACTGAATTGAACCCAAAACAGTCTTTTGTCAACAATATCCAGAGAGATTGTTATAAGCCGGTGAGTTGTCTTCAAAACTGTTGTTGTCATTTCACCTTCAAGATTTGCCCGATGGATGCTTGGCATTGATCCATCCGAAATCCAGAAAATCATGCTGGAAGCGAAAAGATTGGACTTTAATAATCGATAAAAATAATAATTAATTAAAGTGAGAAATAAAGACAATAAAAGGGAGAATATGGATGACAAAAGCTATATACAGTATGTCTGTCTGAAATGTACTGTAATCTGTCTTCATGAGTGGCAATATTATTTCAGCTACAATGTTATTAAATGTTGTTTTGTATTATGGTATTGTTCTGTTGTTGTATTGTATTGTTGTTGTATATGTCATATGTTTATGAGCTCTTGATGTGTATGACAAATTTCCTTAGGGGCAATAAAGGTTCATTTATAATTCATTCACTTAGAGTGTTCTTAAGATTTCTAATAATCTTGTTTCTTGACCAAACAGCTTGGGCCCCTATATAAATAAAGAGGAATATGCCTATCTGCTAAAAGACTTCACAAAAATAATTCCAATGCTGAACCATCCAATAATATATAGTCTAGATGAATGGAGCCTAGATGGGTTCCATTAAGTCTGTAGTCCCAAAGACAGTGGGTTTCTCCCCAAGACAGTGGGTCAGAGTTTACTCCTCATCAACCAAACAAATATCTACTGTACCAGTGAGGGACCTGCATGATGTGTGCCAGGAGCATACTTGATAACATCCTAAACCAATCATCAGCTGTAATGTTGCACCATAAAAGCTAGCACCTAACTAATTTTTGATGGTGTACTCACAGACTCCTCTTCTCTCTCTACACAAACTAAACTAGTATTCCAAACATATGTTTAATAGTTACTGTAGTTCACAGTAATAAAGACATATTTTATGTGTACCTTAGAATATAAATATATATATTTAAAAAATTATTATAAGGGACTAATAAAGCCACATGTTCCAATCTATATATTTTGACTCTGAAATGATTAACTTTGATCTTTGCGATCCCCGAGTGATTGGTTAGCCTTTAGTATCACAGCAGACCGTGTGTTGTTATGCACGTGTTGGTGTTATATCAATATTTAGTATATTTAGAATCCAGGTGTGAGACCTTAAATTATTACATTTAATTTATTCTGAACACTTATCAAAATATTCTTGCAATTTACTGTCCCAATTTCAAATTGATACAGTAAATTAAAATTCTCACATCACTGTACAAATATTTAGTTATGCTGTTGATGCTTATTTGCTAGAAAACGTTGTGCCTGAAAATAGCCAACCTCCACTCTATCAGAACAGTGCATGAGGGTGCCTGACCTTGAGGTTTAACCCCCAGCTCCAGTTTGTATGCCTGTGTTATTACTCAGGTGTAAGAGTGTAATAGGTGTCTCCTGGGTGAAGGTTGTGTATGCGGAGATGTTGTGGTCATGAGGGGTCAGAGCAACATGCAAAACCTTATGAAGTGTGCTGCTGTGTTGTTTGTGTCTGAATGCTGACCACTCCATGAGAAAGTGACATCTCTTGGTTACCTGTCTGAATTACAGCTGGCAGAAAGGTGCGATTTTTCCACCTTGTCAGAGAGCCCAGGCTTTTTATCAATGCAGCCATAAGCTTGCCTTCATAACTTTTGACTGAGAATTGACCCCGAATCTGTCTAGTCCTATATACTGTATATATATACTGTACACATATACTGTATACTGTACAGTATACAGTATACACAAAAGTTTTGTTTGCAATTTGCACTTTATGAAGAGTTGTATCAATTAGCAGCCCTTATAAAGTCTGTTTTCCACTGGCATTAATTAAAATATTTGGATGCCTAATTCTACGTTTAAACTTAAAAACCGAGGGCACACTGCTTAATTTAACTATTTGTAATTGTTTGTTCATTATTACCATCTTTTGCAGGTATTCAACAGGTGATTAGAGAACATTATAAATGCTGCAGAAACCATTCATGTGAGTGAACATGGAATAACAAGATCTAATTAAGAAGGAAATCATGTTTACAAATACAGAAAAATTAAAATGTGCAAAGTGAATATGTGAAATTGGTAACTGAGGAGAAGTATTGTAATCTTCAAAAAATCCAAAATGTCAGGATTAGATTTTAGTAATACATTTTATTTGATGTATAAAATGATTATACTTTCTCACAATTATTCCATAAAAAGTAAATGAAAGATTTATTTCATGGAAATAAAAATGCTCTTTATTTCACCCTAGTGAATCTATAGCCTTGGCCCTTGTCCATTGCTGTGCAAAACACCATAGCATGGAACTGCATATCCAAGGCAGTCAGATCACACCTAAGTGCCAGTCATGTTTGAAAGAATGTGGTTGTCTGGGGTTCTGGGTTTATAGCAACAGGCAAACAAAATTCAAAGAACTACAGAGACTTGAAGATAATTATATGGGCTTAATTGCCTATATTATGTAACTTATGTAACTGGAATCCCTGTCTTGAGTACTAAATCTAGACAAAAACAAAAATGGAAAGGTAGAACCAAGAGAACAATCCAGCAGCTTTGTTCAGCGTTACTTATCCAAAGGACTTCTATCTTTTATGTTACACTAAATGCTGGATTTATACTGATAAAGCTGATGATTAGTTGCAACTGTTGGCAGAGATGGAGTCCAAAGTGATTATTAAATTAATGAAAATATTACCTGTTGTTTGGATCAACAATTATACCTCGCGGCTGAGAGAGGTTCTGCAGAAGGACCTTTACATTCTTTCCACTTGTCTCAGCTGTTTCAATGTTTCTCCTTCGGTGGTTCGTCCAAAAGGCTCTGTTCCGTTGCCAGTCCACAGCAAAGCCTGAAATACCTTTTCCTGAGGAAAGCACTTTCTGAAAGAATGTAAAACACCAGATATTCAATAAAAACAAAACAGAATTACTGTAACACCTTTAAATGAGATCACCTTAATCAATGCGAAGAAAGAGTATTTATAAAACTGTATTTATAATGTGTTCCAAGCATACTCACATGGGTTCCTTTACTCAACATTAAACTTGAACAGGCAGTTATTTTAAAGTGTGTCCAAAAGCATAATTCAATGCACTCAAAAAGTGTGGGATAGAAGAGCAGTGAGGTTACAGAAATGTTGCTTGTTCAGTAAGTCTAGTTTTGAAAGAGAATGATTATCATACTCTACACATTTGAGTATAAAGAGACTATAAGAAAACTAAAGCACAAACTTGAAAATTGTTCAGAATTATTGCAGATGCTTACAGCACTCAAAATCCCATTGTAGGATTAAATGGGTGTGCATAGCTTAATTTATTTTCAAAAATACTTTAATAAATCTGTTTAAAATAGATAAAGCACAAAGAATTTTAAAAAGATTTCTAAATGAATTAAATGTTGCAACTTGTCAAACAGTTTTAATTATATTGTTCATCGCAATGTGAACTAGATATAACCAGGTGTCAGTGAAGCCATTAAGGTACACGGTTTTACAATTTATAAACTTCCCACAGTAAAGTAAGCTTAATATTCCTATCCATCCTCTATGGATTTAAAATTGCCCTTAGTCAAAGAAGGTAAATCAGAAATTAATTTCAGCACCAGTCACAACATTGACGTAATTACTGTACCTCCTTTTTTGTTCCATTTATGAAAGCCCTCTCAAGGAGACCTGCAGCAGAGTTCACCCAGTATATTCTACCCTCAATGTAGTGGTAATCAAGAAAGACTGATTTCCCAGCATTGGCTACTATCCTCCTGAGATTCCTTCCATCTGCATCGATCCTGAAGATTGCATTGCCAGGGCTGAAGATAAGATAAGGGTCTGGAGCTTTAAATAATGACAAAAATATTTATTTCACAATTGGTTTCATTAACCCTTTATAAAGTTTTGCTCAGATAAAAGCTAAAAGCTAGTAAGACCTCATTGCTTGATTCTAGTAACTACTGTAATTTTCTAAGCTACAGTCTTACGGCATGATGCAAATTTGTTAAAGCCAATATTTAAATATACTGTACATTATGTATAATTCTACAACCTTGAGAAAATAGCCAAGCAAAAACTCAGAGATGCACAATATATGCCTCCAGCTGGGCTGTCAAAACACGCAACACTCTTCCTTTAAAATTGCTTACAGAATTAAAGGAATGTGAAACACAGTACCATTTGTGTTTAACTTTCTCTAAACTGTTAAATTGACCTTTCAAGGTTTTTTTAAAGATTTTAGGAGATTTTTAATTACTCTGATTGTCAAAAATGAAAACAATGAAGTAATCCAAACAACTTCTTCTTACAGGGCTAGTAACACACAGTTAAAATAAGGTAATGGGCCCTTGACTAAGTTCAATAGATTGGGTCCATCTCTGAGCTCCTTCCTGACTCACCTTTTCTCTGCATCTTCACTAGATGGCAGCTCCCAGAAATCTCTTAGTACGAACACAACAAATCAGAACTTGAATCAAGACCAAATTTTCTCTGAAATTAATCTTTAAACTGTTTTTTTTTCAGCATCAGGGACATCTCCACCTTAATTTTGAAAAGTTATATAAAAGTTTCATATACTACTGTGGTACTTTAGAAAGTTATTTCTGCTACAAAATAATATAAAGATCAAGAGAATCAATTCAAAAAGCAATGCAAGAAGCCAGATGAAATATAATAATGTAGCGCCACGCGAGACGCTTTATCATGCGCACGCAAGGCAGGCTGAGAACAGCGCCTGGGGGTGGGACTACTGGACTGTATATAGAGGCTGGGAGACAGCCCTTTCCCTTCGTGTCTGTGTGTTAGTGAAGATGCAGCGCTGTACTCCTGTCCTTGTATGTGTACCTTTCCCGGCTCAAGTTCAAGTTAATTAATGTGTTCAACCCTATTCCCTGAGTCCCATGCCTGCTCCATTCTGTACCGAAACCCGAATTTGTTACAATAATATAAAATGGTACCAGCAATATCTGGAATGTTTGAAATTAAACAATGATACGATATATGAATTTAACAAAGCTACTAACAAGAGAATGTCATTTGAGGCCATCCTGGTTGTGTGTAGCTTAATGATCCAAGAATCTCATCCATATTCTTCTTTAGAATCCCAAGGAATGAGTTTCAACAATATGGCTGGGTGGTTTGTTCCAGACACCCACTCTTCTTTGTGTTTATAAATACTTTACATTTGTATTACCCTTTTCATCTCAATGGATCCCAAAGCACTTTATATATAGGTGGGGACCCCCTTCTTCCATCATTGAAGTGCTGCCCCCACCTGGGAGATTGATAACCAAAGTTGCAAGCTTGCAGTAACTGTGTTCAATGACAATGCAGATGTCCTGGGTGCACATGTCATCGGCTGCAAGGCCTACAAATGTATTAATAATAGGTGTTAAAAATCAGTCCACTACCCTATTATGTACTGTATCAAGTACTGTACTATGAAAAAGTTCCTAGGTAGCAGAAAAATAAAGGATTTTAATTGAAATACAGGTTAGGCCCTGTAGTCCAAGGACAATTGGTTTAAATCTGCGTGCAAAGCCACCAGCTTTCACCATAGTCTCCCTCTGAGCGATTTGGTTTTCTTGACTTGTTACAAGTGATATTAATAAGTAACAATTAATACCATCCTCAGTGACTGGTTGCCAGTGAGCTTGTTGTATAACTTGAAGGGTATTGTTACACGCTAATTGATTCTTTTTTACAAAAGCAATTGAGAACTAAATAAAAATGCATCATACATAGTATTTCAGTAAAAGTTATCTTCTTTTTTTAGAAGATGGAATATTTTGGAAAGAGCTCTTTTTAAAATCTGCTTTCTTTGTTGATTCATTCTCAGTTTGCAAGGAGTAAAAAGATTTTCCAATGACTCTGTTTTATGTACATTGTCTTTTATGATTATCCTATAAGTGTATGAAGACAAATTAAAGGCAATATTTTTTGTATGTAAAACAAAAAATGTTAGATTTATTTTTATGAAGTTATTTCTGAGACATTAGTTCAGGATAGTACTCTTTAAGGTTTCATATAACACTTTTGTATTTCATGAGCTTCACTTCAAGATTTTTAATGTTCTTCTTGTAGTGAAAATGTAGTAGAATCATTATTGAGTCTAGTCACATTTTCTGTGCTGTGAGATTCAAATAAGTCATACTGCTCTGGTACAAAGCTTGAGTATCCTAGCAACACCTCTGTTAATGAAAACTCTCCTGTATGAACAAAGACTGTCTGAAAGACACAACAATGTCTTTGGAATGTTATAGAAATTAAGCCTAAGATGGAGTCCCCCAAAACATGGAGACAGTGGACCACTTTGTGTGCATAAAAATGGGAATAATAAAACCATTCAGAATTCAGAAATAACACAATTAAATTACATATAAACTAAAAAGCCTGTGATAAAGTCTGTACATTTAGAGGGTACTATTTTCAAAATCGTTTCTGAGACAATCTACCCCAGTGTAAGTTGCATAAAGTAATTTTGAAGTTTCCACAAATTCATACAAATTCCACAAATAACATATATACCCACCTACTTTGAAAAACAAATCTCTTGTTTTTGAAGTTTTGTAGTTTTCTGTACTCCACAAGGACAATTAGGAACGTGCTCGTCTAGCACACCCACCTGTCAACTGCTGTCACTTATTTCATTACACTGTTAGGAGACTTGGTACCTTTTGTTGTTGTTTTTGCAAGGAACAGAGAGCCAAGTGAGCTCTGGCTGACCAATGAACACCATAAACTGGTGCCAGTTTGAGAATTGTTTTTGGCTCAACTTGAAGAAGCCTGGGCATAGTCAGCAAATGATATGACCCAAATTCAAACCAACATGTCTGGGGAATAGAGAATAACTTGGTAGTTACTAATTATGCAGCTTGGTAGCTCACAGACACATATTTTTACAAAAATGTAATGATATATTTATTAATGTGTGGTGTGCTGGAGGATACTGTATTCAGAACAATGGAGTTGTTTCAAGGATTTACTTTTATAATGGACTAATACTAAAGAGGAACCAAGTAATGCTGTGTCTTAACCAAGCCATGATACCTTACTATATAATAATAATTGCTTATATATGTCACACTTTCATAAAAAAGCTAGAGTGACCCCTTTGGCTGGTAAAATCACTTCTCTAAATCTTGTTTTCTTTTTTTTTAAATCTGGTTACATTTAGCCTTTTCTATAAACTTTCTATAAACACCAATTATTTTTCTTTCTTCATGCCTCACATTGGTATTGCCAAATGCGGATCAAATCGGCTTCATTACTATAACGCTCATACTGTCATGGGAGAAATGAAGGGCATTTTCCAATTCCAAAATTTACCAATTTTTAACAGGGCTACTTCAAATTAGCAGAGCTAAGGCTCTTGCTGACAACACTGCAAGCATACAGGCAGCCAACAAATTGAGGGTTAATACTTTTTGAACTTAATTTTTTTTCTTAGCAATATTTACAGTACAGTCAATATAAGATTACAGAAAGATAACACATGTAACCTGTGATTATATTTGAAGATAAAGAAGAAATGGCCTTAATTTTGATGTGCTGATAAACACAGATTGCCTCAGGTTTGTGCTGGTAATAAGTCAGAATTTGTCCTGCTTTTTTTTCCCTTGTTAAACTAAACCAATATACTGTATTTAGCAAGTATGCATGCTACACTAGTTTAGTAATATCATACATACAGAAAACCTACTACTTTTAAGAAACAAAATAGCTGTACAGTATTTCAGAGTATAGGTAATGAAGGTTACAATTATACGCCTTAATAATATAAGCTTATTTTTGTTGTTGATTTTTAAACAAGATGATATTTCACCACCTCTCAGGTTTGAATTTCTCTAAAGTGCTGTATTATAATAAATTATAAAATGTAATGAGTCGAATCTTAACTTTTGGAACTCTCTACTAGATTGAGCTCTCATACTTGTATTTGCTGGAGTGGAATTCCCCCCTTATCAGTTTACTACAGGTAAGTCTGATAATCACAAAAAATATTGTAATTGCAATTGATTGAATACATTCAAAAATTACTGTACCCTGAAAAAAGTACCCTGAGAAAAAGACAGATGAAAGATGACATCCTATATTAATTCATCAGCTTCATAGAATGGAGTGTATATTTTTATTTATAAAGAAATTATCTGCACAATTCAAAAATGAATCAAAAAGTTATATACAAATAATTAACAACTCTTAAAACTCAAACATAAAGAGCTCAAATGTATCAGTATAGCAGAAAGTTTAAAAAATAAGCAAAATCTTGCCTGTAGTGGACAGGACAGAATCTCTTGTATTTCTCAATACAAGACACAAAATGGCCATGAAAGTTCCATTATTTGAAAAAGTAATCATCGTATTCTCCGACTTCCATCAGTATGGAAATTGCTGTAGGCTGTAAGGGCATCCTTGAGTTGTATTCAGGTCAATCTCTAATGACTTGTCTTGTGTACAACCCTTAGCAGAAAAAATAGCAATTGGAAACAACAAAAATGCTTTTACAACTACAATTAAAAAACTTTCCTTGAAATCTGTTAGGAGGCACACCTAACAATGGAACACTATGTCCCTCTAATTCATTGGGATATCTTTATTATCATTATTTGTAATGTTCATGGTAACACATTCCTTATGATACCTGTTTTCATTACACTCAGCAATTACAAAAAAGTACAGAAATAGTTAAAATGTAATTATATTTGAATAGTAGAAGATTTCTACAGCCTTAACCTATTAGTTATAGTAGCTTGAAGACACATTGTACACACACACACGCTGTATGCACACACACATACTTTGTAGAGTCTGTGCCCTTTTATTTAACATTTTGCAGTTTGAAATACTAAGATAAACATATAAAATATGAAAATCACCTGTCAGGAATTCCTTAATCCCTACATATGTTTTCTTTTCAGGCAACACTGAAAATAAGCTCCAGCATGGAAATTGTAATTTTTTATACCAATTATGCAATATTAGGTATGGAAATGTGATTTCACACCACTTATTATGTTGATAAGTACATACAGAACATATATCTTTATATACATATTCAGATGCATAAATCACAGTTTTGCTGAAACAACAAATACCACTGATTTAATCATTTAATTTAAGAAAACTTTACAACTCAGTATCCCTGGTAAAAGGTGAAGTAATATCTGCTGACGTGTAAAACTTTAGGAACAAAATGTTCTTTACAAAGAAAAAAATAAAATATATTAATCTACTGTACAGTGAAATCACCAGCTTTTAACAATCATGTCTGTGTGTGCTACTGTGTGCAACTGTATATCTGAAATCTGTAAAAGTCCCTATAGTTTCCAGTTTTTTAAACAAAGTGATGAAATAGATTAATATAAGTCATATTATGTGTGTAAAAAAGTATTTTTATACAACTAGTACAAAAGTTACAATTCTTTAATCTTTCATCTATTAAATAGTTGTCATATATACTCTCTTTTTTTAGGTGGAAACAACAAATCCATGAAAAACATTGTGCTTATGGAATACAAAATAACACATTTTCTCTAACACTTTATCTCCTGAAGTGAAAAACCATCATGAGCAAGATATTTAATTGAAGGGAAAATGCATTGCTTTATAGCCATTGCTCTTCTCTTCTACAGATGGAATGAAGGTTTGGAAATCGATTATGCACCATCAAAAAGAAAGAGATTTGGCTTTACCTGTAAAATCCCACTTGCAGTATAAACGTTCAAAAGGAAAAGCACAACATATTTTTTTTTCATTCCTGACCTCAATAAAACCAATAATAATAGAACCATGCCGAGATTCTTGTTAACATTAATACAGTACCTCTTGTTCAATAATAGTCTGTAGAAACCAATGACGTGACTGACTTAAGCGCAGGCAAAACCCAAACACTCTAATTAAGGACTCACCAACACAGGTTGAATTATCCTCAGCCAGATGGTATCCATTCAAGCATGTCTTTTCAGGGACCAGTATATTGTTTGCCACAGCAAAACTGACCACCACTGTCAAAAACACAGCAAGTAACATAATCCTGAGCTCTATGTCGGCCAGGAAGCAGCACTTCACTGGTACTCAAGCATTTCCAGAGCCACAAAAGCATGAGAAATTCCCGTAAAATCCAGCTGAACCCTCCTTAGATACTAGCATCTTCTCGGGGGAGCTCTGAGCTCAGGGAGAAGAAGGAGGTTCACATCACCGTCCTCTCGTGCACCCCACAGCAGTGACTTAGTGAGGAAAATACTGAAATCTCCAACCCAGGTTACTTAGCTGTTTTGGAAGCAAAGTATGAAATGCCTGACACTCTCATGGCAAATTTTACACATTTCAGACCATGGCTCCGGAGGGGTTTCCTTACATGAAATTCTCTAAAGGAATTAGAGTGTTGGAATAGAGAGCCAGGAGAAAAGTTCCAGTAATTCCACAGTGCCCTCATCTGCTTCAAACACTTCTTTGCATTGTTGTTTGAAAGAACATGTGCCTGCCTTCGTAGATTCTTCTCAGGCTAATAAGACACCCCTCTGTCACTAAGCTGCCACAGACACACCCTCCTTCGCTGTTGTTAATGACAAAAACTGAAGCTTTGCTCTGCAACTGAAAGCAGTGGAGTTGTGCATTGCAGAGTTCTGAATAATGTGGGCCAGTTAAGCATATGAAGGACAATGAGTTGCAGACACTCATGGCTAACAATAAAACTGAATATTTAAAATGCTGAGTCCTCTAAAAGCAGAAAACAATTGCCTTTAGATTTTTTTGTATTCTAATATCCCAGATTGTTGGCAAGTTCAACCTTTTTTAGACAAAAATGACTCTCAGAACATGGCTAAAAAAATAAAATCATACACATTTTAATAATGTCGATTTTTATTTATTTTTTTTATCTACATTACACAGTATATGATGCCTCTTCGAAATACTCAGCTCCTTCCACAGATGTCCCATTTTGTTGTATTACAAATGTAGCTTTTTTTCAGTGAATATTTTTATTTTGTTAATCAAAAATGAATGTTTAAAACAAACACTTTCATGCGCCAAAGAAGATACATGCCTGCTCAAACTGCAAATAATTTATAAACAGTGGTATGTTGTACAGTATATAAGACACAGTAGGCATTGTACTTTCAATTGGTTAATTGTATTACTTTCACATTTTTATTTTATCATTATGATAACTGACATTTTCTTCCAAATGACAAAAGAAGGAACTTTCCCTCTGGAATCTTTTTAATTTCTGTTTTTTTTCTGTGATACACTAAAGTATTCATTGAGAGATTTATTCATACCTTACCATCTAATTCATGCTTCTGACAGCTTTTATGACAATTAAATCCTAACTCTTCTCAAATGAAGATGCCATCATTTTGATCAACATTTTCTGCTTACCTATTCTCCCGCATCATTCCAGACCTGTGAGTCTCATTTATTTATTCCATTCTTAACAACACCTCATATTTCAAATAGAGCACTTACTTCCTGTGCTCCTATTCAGACTCCCAGCTCTACCTGCCAATAATATTCAGTCTTGACCTCAAATGTTGCTTGTCAAAACTGGCCCTTTTACGTTTCGAATCCATAACTTATTTCCACTGCAGTGGTTAGCATTGCTGTCTTGCAGTGCTGGGTTCCTGGGTTCAATTCTTGACCTGTGGAGGTTTTATGTTCTCCCTGTGTTTATGTGGGTTTCCTTCAGGTGTTCCACGTTCCTCCCACAGCTTAAAAACATATTTGAAAAGAGAAGAAAGAAAACACAACGTGTCTTCCTGAAGAAGGCTCCATGGCTGAAACATTGTGTTTTCTTTCTTCTCTTTTCAGCATGGAATAAACCTATTGCTTGTTCCTTTGCAGCCTACGTGTGCTGATGCAGCAACCAACCTTAAAAACATATTGGTAGGCTAATTGTCTTCTGTGACAATTGGTCCTGGTGTGCATGTCTGTGTGTCGCCTGATAGACTGGCATCCCACCCATAGTGTTCACTGCCTTGAGCCTGCTGCAGCTCTAGTTCCCCTGACCACCCTAAATTAAATGAAGTGGCTAGAAAATTATGTGGTGGATATGTTTAGATTGTCAAGAGGCTTTGATAGAGATTTTCCTAATAAAATCATTTTTCCTCAAGAAGGATTAATTTTAAAATTGTTGCATTTGGGGTTGCGTTTGGGATGAGAATTGGTTGATAAATAGAAAACAGATAAGGTTGAGTACAGATAAGGGAGGAATGCAAGATTACTGCAGTACCACAGGGGTCTGTACTAGGGTCACTGCTCTTCCTAATTCATATCAGAAACAAGAAAGTTAATGCAGGTACATCTGAAAACATAAAACTATAAATATGAAAAAAATACTGAGCTAGAAAGATGGGAAAGACTTACTGTAGGTATTTGTGTTGAAACATCATTTGCATGGTCTAGACAGTTTGGAGAATTAATAAAAAGCAAAAATATATTGAGATATATACAGTAGGAAAAAGTGTGGAATTCAAATCAACAGTTACATTAAAAGTGTATATATGTTGCAGCTGGGAAATAGATGTAGGAAAGATAAATGGAATTGTGTTTATTTCCTATATGCGTTTGGATTTTGCTGACCTTGCTGATTTAAAACAGTCCTAATATCTGAAACCTCTTCTTGTGTTTCCTATATTGTGTTTCTTTATAAAGTGTCATCACAAATACTCCAAGAATAATTAGTTTATTAGTTTGATTCATTTTCCTCTCATAATGTTTATGTCTCCAAGGGTAAGGAATTAATCACCTTACTACAATATATCTTCAAACAAGTTCCTTTCATAACATCAGAATATGTTGGCATATTCTGATGATTAAAAAAAGGTATTGGTCATAGGGCTAAGCCTTCTAAAGCTCAAATTATAGACACATTTGAGCCTATACCTTTTCTTTCTCTATTTGACACATTATCATGGGATCAACAACAACATTAGCTTTTTACTTTTCTTTTACTTTTCAAAGAATTTACAGTTAAGGCTTTCAGAGCAGCCTGCATATTTTGAATCCCTGTTTTGCTGTATGTTGCAAATAAAGTTATATTTTTCTGCTTTATGTAAGTACTTTACTTGTCACAAAACATTTTCTTGTTTCATATATAAGCAAAGTGTCCTTCTAGGACAGTATGGTTTTAGTTTTGGGGACAGAAATGAAATCATGACATCATCAAATTAATTTAATATTGGTTTGTTTCCCTCTCAGACCAACTACAATTGCATATAATATTTTTTCTCGGTGACCAAAATCGCGTGTCACATGTAAATACTTTCTGGTCTAATTTCTTACCAGTTCTGACCTACTAATAATCGTCATCGTTTTATTACTCTGTTCTGCTCCCCACTGATAGCTGATGTGTGGTTAGTGTATTGGTGCACATTGGCTGCTGTCACATCATTAAGGTGACGCTACATATTGGTGGAGGTGGAGGGGGAGTCACCATTATCTGAGAAGCAATTTGAGTGCATTATTATTCTAAAATCTTTGTGTTCTCATGAGGTGTGTTCTAATGATTTAGTCTGATCATTCAAATATTTGCATCATCTGCTAGGATC